>NC_041393.1:101629840-101669040 GCF_002162155.2 Triticum dicoccoides
GGCGGTATTTATAGGAGGGGGGGGTCGGTGCCTTGGGGGAGGGGGCAGGCGGTGGTGGAGTCCGAGCCGGACTCCGGCTGCGGCGGCGCACGGGAGGAAGGCGGCGGCGCGGCTTGGGTCGGCCTGGCCTGGCTGGGCTGCGGCCCAGTCGTGTGCGGGCGCGAGCATTTTTTTTAAAATAGTTCCGCCGACGGAAAAATTCCTATAAAAGAAAATAAAAATCTAAAAATGCCAAAACAAATTTTCACCGTCTAAATAAAATATTTAGAATGAGATGAATATTTTCTTGGCCCTAAAATGAAATTTTGAAAACGTGCCTATTTTTCTAATGCAAATAAAATCCAAATAAACTCAAATAAAATCTAACAAATGAGTTTAATATTTTTCCTCCAATATTTCAATTGTTTTGGAGAAGTCATATTATCTCCTCTCATATACTTTATAAGAAATATTTTTTTTTGGAGAGAAAAATAATTAAAATCGAAATCCTCGTTTCACTATTTGATAGAAACCAAATATGAAAACCGGGAAATCCCCAACTCTCTCCGAGGGTCCTTGAGTTGCTTAGGATTTTCGAGGATTTTCAGATCGGAAACACAATAAAATATGATATGCATGGATGATCTATGTATAACATTCCAAATTGAAAATTTGGGATGTTACAACTGAGGATGATAGGGTGATGCAATTCTTTGGTTTAACATCATACTTGGCATGCATTTTACAGAAAGCAGCATGAATAAAGTGTGAACCACCATCAGTCATTAAATATCTAGGGACTCCAAACCTTGGGAAAATAAGTTCTTTAAGCATTTTAATAAGGTGTTATGATTAGCACTACTAGTTGGAATAGCTTCTACCCACTTAGTAACATAATCAACAGCAACCAAAATATGAGTATACCCATTAGAGGAAGGAAAAGGTCCCATGTAATCAAATACCCAAACATCAAATGGTTCAACGACAAGTGAAAAATTCATAGGCATTTCTTGACGCTTACCGATATTACCTATTCTTTGACATTCATCACAAGATAAGACAAACTTACATGCATCCTTGAAGAGAGTAGGCCAATAAAACCTAAATTGCAATACCTTGTGAGCAGTTCTGTCTCTCGCATGATGTCCTCCATAAGCTTCGGAGTGACATTTCTGTAGGATTTGTCCCTGTTCATACTCAGGTACACAGCGTCTAATAATACCATCTACTCCTTTATAAAGATGTGGTTCATCCCAAAAGTAATGTCTTAAATCATAGAAGAATTTTTTATTTTGTTGGCATGTAAAGCTAGGGGGGTGTATTTAGCAACAATAAAATTAGCATAGTCAGCATACCAATGTGTACTATTAGAAACATTTATTGCAGCTAATTGCTCATCAGGAAAACTATCATCAATAGGTAGTGGGTCATCAAGAAGATTCTCCAACCTAGACAGATTATCAGCTACGGGGTTCTCCGCTCCTTTTCTATCAATGACATGCAAATCAAATTCTTGTAGCAAGAGAACCCATCGAATATTCCTAGGCTTGGCATCTTTCTTTTCCATAAGATACTTCATCGCAGCATGATCAGTGTGAACAATTACTTTTGAATCTACAATATAGGATCTAAATTTATCACAAGCGAACACCACTGCCAAAAATTCCTTTTTAGTAGTAGCATAATTTCTTTGTGCATTGTCTAGAGTTTTACTTGCATAGTGAATAACATTCAGTTTCTTATCAACTCTTTGTCCTAGAACAACACTGACAGCATAATCACTAGCATCACACATAATTTCAAAAGGCAAGTTCCAATCAGGTGGTTGAACAATAGGTGTAGAAATTAAGGCTTTCTTGAGTGTTTTGAAGGCTTCTAAACAATCATCATCAAAAACAAAAGGAATATCCTTTTGCAAAGGATAAGAGGCCTAAATTTTTTTGAAAAGTCTTTTATAAATCTCCTAGAGAAACCAGCATGACCAAGGAACCTACGAATACCTTTGATATCTTTACGATATGGCATTTTATCAATTGCATCAACCTTAGTTTTGTCCACCTCAATACCTCTTTCAGAAATTTTATGGCCCAAAACAATACCTTCGTTAACCATAAAGTGGCACTTCTCCCATTTCAATACAAGATTTGTTTGCTCACTTCTCCGCAAAACTCGATCAAGATTGCTTAAACAACCATCAAAAGACTTCCCATAAACATAAAAGTCATCCATGAAAACCTCAACAATCTTTTCACAAAAGTCAGAGAATATAGTAGTCATGCATCTTTGAAAGGTAGCAGGTGCATTACAAAAACCAAAAGGCATACGTCTATAAGCATAAGTTCCAAAAGGACAAGTAAAAGTGGTCTTTTCTTGATCAGGCTGAGAAACATGTATTTGTAAAAAAACAGAATGTCCATCAAGGAAGCAAAAATGTGTGTGCTTGGATAATCTTTCTAGCATTTGATCAATAAAAGGTAGAGGGTAATTATCTTTTGCAGTTCCTTTGTTTAATTTTCTAAAATCGATTACCGTTCTATAGCCTGTAACAATTCTTTGTGGAATAAGTTCATTTTTATCATTAGGAACAACAATAATACCTCCTTTCTTAGGGACACAATGGACATGACTTACCCATCTACTATCAGCTATAGGATAGATTATACCTGCTTCCAGAAGTTTTAATATTTCCATCCTTACCACTTCTTTCATCTTCGGATTCAACCGACATTCGGTTCCATCTCCTGCATATATCAGGTGCATATCAGGATGTTCGGTTCCATCTCCTTCATAAGGATTAGCTAGCAGTTGTTCTATCATGCCCAAAGGGATTTCATATTAAGTATTTTCAGTAGGTGCAGTGGGTTGAGGGGCAACTAATTGTGGTTCTGATCAAGGTGAAGATACCCCGAACAAACCCGCCAAAGGAATGTTCTCCATAGTAACAAGTGACAATAAATTTCAGCATGTAGTAATAATTTTTCCTTACCAATTTCCACTTATGAAGAGTGCTTCACTCCCCGACAATGGCGCTAGAAAAGAGCATTGATGACCCACAAGTATAGGGGATCAATCCTAGTCCTTTTGATAAGTAAGAGTGTCAAACCCAACGAGGAGCAGAAGGAAATGACAAGCGGTTTTCAGGAAGGTAATGTCTGCAAGCACTGAAACTATAAGTAACGAGTAGTTTGATAGCAAGATAATCTATAACAAGCAAGTAATAGTAATGGTAACAAAAGTGCAGCAAGGTAGCCCAATCCTTTTGAGGCAAAGGACAGGCCAAAACGGTCTCTTATGATAAGCAAAGAGTTCTTGCGGGCACACGGGAATTTCATCTAGTCACTTTCATCATGTTGGTTTGATTTGTGTTCGCTACTTTGATAATTTGATATGTGGGCGGACCGGTGCTTATGTGCTATTCTTACTTGAACAAACCTCCTACTTATGATTAAGCCCCATGCAAGAATCCGCAACCACGAGAAAGTTATTAATAATAAATTCTAACCATAGCATTAAACTTTGGGATCCAAATCAGTCGCTTACTGAATAGCCCATAAACTAGGGTTTAAGATTCTGTCACTCTCACAACCCATCATCTAATAACTACTCCACAATGCATTCCCTTAGGCCCAAATATGGTGAAGTGTCATGTACTCGACGTTCACATGACAGCACTAAGGAAATCACAACATACATACCATTAAAATATCGAACACATATAAAATTCACATGATTACTTGCAACAAGATTTCTCCCGTGACCTCAAGAACAAAAGTAACTACTCATAAGTAATAATCATTCTCAAGATCAGAGGGTATTAAATAACATAATGGATCTAAACATATAATCTTCCACCAAATAAACCATGTAGTAATCAACTACAAGATGTAATCAACACTACTAGTCACCCACAAGCACCATTCTATAGTTCCGGTACAAAGATTTCACACAAGAGATGAACGAGGGTTTGAAGGAGATGGTGTTGTTGAAGATGTTGATGGAGATTGCCCTCCCCAAGATGGGAGAGTTGTTGTTGGTGATGATGATGACGATGATTTCCCACTCCGGGAGGGAAGTTCCCCTGGCAGAATCGCTCCGCCGGAGGGAAAAAGTGCTCTTGCCCAAGTTCCGCCTCGAGATGGAGGTGCTTCGTCCCGAAAGTCCTCTCCTTATTTTTTCTAGGTCAAAATGACTTATATACTAGAAGATGGGCACCGGAGGTGGGCTGAGCTGAGCACAACCCACCAGGGCACGCCTGGGGGGGCCTGGCATGCCCTGGTGTCTTGTGCTCACGAGGTGGCCCCCCTCCGGTAGTTATTCGCTCCATTATTTCTTATTTATTCCATAAAAGTTCCGCGTGAAGTTTCAGCACATTTGGAGTTGTGCGGAATAGGTGGCCTGACGTAGCTTTTTCAGGTTCTGATTTCCAGCTGCCGGAATTCTCCCTCTTTGTGTGAACCTTGCATATTATGAGAGAAAATGCATTAGAATTACTCCAAAAAGCATTATTATGCATAAAAATATTATAAATAACAGTAGGTAAACATGATGCAAAATGTACGTATCAATGCTCACATGAAAGATAACAATTGAAACACGAAGAGAGCATCATGTAGCATGTGAAAAACAAGTTGAAGTCTAACATACTTCCTATGCAGGCATTTTATAAGCAAATAAATTATCAAGACAAACAAAAACTAGCATATGCAAGGAAGAAGAAAGAAACAATATGAATCTCAATATAACGAGAGGTGATTTAGTGACATGAAAATTTCTACAACCATATTTTCCTCTCTCATAATAATTACATGTCAGATCATAATCAAATTCAACAATATAGCTATCATATAAAATATTCTCAACATGATCCACATGCACGCAAAGTTGACACTCTTCTAAAATAGTGGGATTATCATCAAATAAAGACATGATCTCTCCAAACCCACTTCTATCAAAAAATTCATAAGATTTATCAATCTCCAAAGTAGTGGGGTCATTATTTCCTAAATTTGACACTCTTCCAAACCCACTTCAATATTATAGCAAACATATTCATCATGAGGCTTAAATAAATTTTCAAGATCATAAGAAGAATCACCCCAATCTTGATCATTACAATAAGTAGTGGACATAGCTAAATTAGCATCCCCGAGCTTAGGGTTTTGCATATTATTACCACAACTGACATTAATAGAATTTATAATAACATCATTGCAATCATGCTTTTCATTCAAGGGGCTTTCAAGTGTGGGTGCAGTAGCAATAATTTCATGTTTAACATAAGGAACTATAGCAAGTTCTGTTAGGGAACGCGGTAATTTCAAAAATTTCCTACACACACGCAAGATCATCGTGATGCATATCAACGAGAGGGGAGAGTGTGTCCACGTACCCTCGTAGACCGAAAGCGGAAGAGTTATGACAACACGGTTGATGTAGTCATACGTCTTCACGATCCGACCGATCTTAGCACCGAACATACAACACCTCCGCGATCAGCACACTTCAGCTCAGGGACGTCCCTCGTACTCTTCATCCAGTTGAGTCCGAGGGAGAGTTTTGTCAGCACGACGGCATGATGATGGTGATGATGAAGTTACTGGCGCAGGGCTTCGCCTAAGCACTACGACAATATGACCGAGGTGTGTAACTATGGAGGGGGGCACCGCACACGGCTAAATGATACATCCATTTTGCATCATGCTTTTATATCGATATTTATTGCATTACGGGCTATTATTACATGTTATGTCACAATACTTATGCCAGTTCTCTCTTATTTTACAAGGTTTGCATGAAGAGGGAGAATGTCGGCAGCTGGAATTCTGGGCTCGAAAAGGAGCAAATATTAGAGACCTATTCTGCACAACTCCAAAAGTCCTGAAACTCCACGAAAGTTATTTTTGGAATTAATAAAAATTACTAAGCAAAAGAAATACCAGAGGGGGAAAACCCACCGTCCACGAGGGTGGGGGGCGCGCCCTACCCCCCTGGGCGCGCCCCCTGCCTCGTGGGCCCCCTGGCAGTCCTCCAGTGGCCATCTTCTGCTACATGAAGTCTTTTACCCTGTAAAAAACCATAAGCAAGTTTTCGGGACGAAACACCGCTGCCACGAGGTGGAACCTTGGCGGAACCAATCTAGGGCTCCGGTGGAGCTGTTCTGCCTGGGAAACATCCCTCCGGGAGGGGGAAATCATCACCACCGCCAACACCAACGATCCTCTCATCGGGAGGGGGTGAATCTCCATCAACATCTTCACGAGCACCATCTCCTCTCAAACCCTAGTTCATCTCTTGTATCCAATCTTTGTCCCAAAACCTCAGATTGGTACCTGTGGGTTGCTAGTAGTGTTGATTACTCCTTGTAGTTGATGCTAGTTGGTTTATTCGGTGGAAGATCATATGTTCAGATCCTTTATGCATATTAATACCCCTCCGATTATGAACATTAATATGATTTGTGAGTAGTTACGTTTGTTCCTGAGGACATGGGAGAAGTCTTGCTATAAGTAGTCATGTGAATTTGGTATTCGTTCGATATTTTGATGAGATGTATGTTGTCTTTCCTCTAGTGGTGTTATGTGAACGTCGACTACATGACACTTCACCATTGTTTGGGCCTAGAGGAAGGCATTGGGAAGTAATAAGTAGATGATCGGTTGCTAGAGTGACATAAGCTTAAACCCTAGTTTATGCGTTGCTTCGTAAGGGGCTGATTTGGATCCATATGTTTGATGCTATGGTTAGGTTTACCTTAATACTTCTTTTGTAGTTGCGAATGCTTGCAATAGGGGTTAATCATAAGTGGGATGCTTGTCCAAGAAAGGGCAGTACCCAAGCACTAGTCCACCCACATATCAAATTATCAAAGTAACAAACGCGAATCATATGAGCGTGATGAAAACTAACTTGACGATAATTCCCATGTGTCCTCGGGAGCATTTTACTTCGTATAAGAATTTTTCCAGGCTTGTCCTTTGCTACAAAAAGGATTTGGCCACCTTGCTGCACCTTATTTACTTTTGTTACTTGTTACCTGTTACGAATTACCTTATCACAAAACTATCTGTTACCGATAATTTCAGTGCTTGCACAGAATACCTTACTGAAAACCGCTTGTCATTTCCTTCTGCTCCTCGTTGGGTTCGACACTCTTACTTATCGAAAGGACTATGATAGATCCCCTACACTTGTGGGTCATCAAGACTCTTTTCTGGCGCCGTTGCCGGGGAGTGAAGTGCCTTTGGTAAGTGGAACTTGGTAAGGAAAAATTTATATAGTGTGCTAAAATTTACTGTCACTTGTTACTATGGAACATAATCCTTTGAGGGGCTTGTTTGGGGTATCTTCACCCCAACCAGTAGAGCAAAGAGTTGCTCCTCAACCTACTGAACCTACTGAAAATGCTGACTTTGAAATTCCTTCAGGTACGATAGAGAAACTGCTAGCTAATCCTTTTACAGGAGATGGAACATTGCATCCCAATTTGCACCTAATCTATGTGGATGAAGTTTGTGGATTATTTAAGCTTGTAGGTATGCCCGATGATGTTATCAAGAAGAAGGTCTTGTTGGGGAACGTTGCAGAAAATTAAAATTTTTCCTACGGTTTCACCAAGATCCATCTATGAGTTCATCTAAGCAACGAGTCAAGGGAGAGAGTTTGCATCTACATACCACTTGTAGATCGCGTGCGGAAGCTTGCAAGGTGATGATGTAGTCGTACTCGACGTGATCCAAATCACCGATGACCAGCGCCGAACGGACGGCACCTCCGCGTTCAACACACGTACGGGACGGGAGACGTCTCCTCCTTCTTGATCCAGCAAGGGGGAAGGAGAGGTTGATGAAGATCCAGCAGCACAACGGCGTGGTGGTGGATGCAGGGCGTCACAGCAGCAGGGCTTCGCCGAGACTACGAGGGAGAGACGTAACGGGGGGAGATGGAGACGCCAGGGGCTGGTGTGTGAAGTCCCTCCTCTCCCCCACTATATATAGGGGTGCCAAGGGGGGGGGCGCCGGCCCTAGTATATGAGATCTACTAGGGGGGCGGCGGCCTAGGGGAGGTTTCCCTCCCCCCCAAGGCACCTAGGGGTGCCTTCCACCACTAGGACTCCTCCTAGGGGGAAACCCTAGGCGCATGGGCCTATAGGGGCTGGTGCCCTTGGCCCATGAAGGCCAAGGCGCACCCCCTACAGCCCATGTGGCCCCCCGGGACAGGTGGCCCCACCCGGTGGACCCCCGGGACCCTTCCGGTGGTCCCGGTACAATACCGATAACCCCGAAACTTGTCCCGATGCCCGAAATAGCACTTCCTATATATAATTCTTTACCTCCGGACCATTCCGGAACTCCTTGTGACGTCCGGGATCTCATCCGGGACTCCGAACAACATTCGGGTTTCTGCATATACATATCTTCATAACCCTAGCGTCATCGAACCTTAAGTGTGTAGACCCTACGGGTTCGGGAGACATGCAGACATGACCGAGACGCTCTCAGTCAATAACCATCAGCGGGATCTGGATACCCATGATGGCTCCCACATGCTCCTCGATGTTGTCATCGGATGAACCACGATGTCGAGGATTCGATCAAACCCTGTATGCAATTCCCTTTGTCAATCGGTACGTTACTTGCCCGAGACTCGATCGTCGGTATCCCAATACCTTGTTCAGTCTCGTTACCGGCAAGTCACTTTAATCGTACCGTAATGCATGATCCCGTGTCCAACACCTTGGTCACATTGAGCTCAATATGATGATGCATTACCGAGTGGGCCCAGAGATACCTCTCCGTCATACGGAGTGACAAATCCCAGTCTCGATCCGTGTCAACCCAACAGCTACTTTCGGAGATACCTGTAATGCACCTTTATAGTCACCCAGTTATGTTGTGACGTTTGATACACCCAAGGCACTCTTACGGTATCCGGGAGTTACACGATCTCATGGTCGAAGGAAGAGATATTCGACATTGGCAAAGCTCTAGCAAAACGAACTACACGATCTTTTATGCTATGCTTAGGATTGGGTCTTGTCCATCACATCATTCTCCTAATGATGTGATCCCGTTATCAACGACATCCAATGTCCATAGTCAGGAAACCATGACTATCTGTTGATCACAACGAGCTGGTCAACTAGAGGCTTACCAGGGACATATTGTGGTCTAAGTATTCACACGTGTATTACGATTTCCGGATAATACAGTTATAGCATGAATAAAAGACAATTATCATGAACAATGAAATATAATAATACTTTTATTATTGCCTCTAGGGCATATTTCCAACAGTCTCCCACTTGCACTAGAGTCACCAATCTAGTTACATTGTGATGAATCGAACACCCATAGAGTTCTGGTGTTGATCATGTTTTGCACGCGAGAGAGGTTTAGTCAGCGGATCTGCGACATTCAGATCCGTGTGCACTTTGCAAATCTCTATGTCTCCATCTTGAACATTTTCACGGATGGAGTTGAAACGACGCTTGATGTGCCTGGTCTTCTTGTGAAACCTGGGCTCCTTTGCGAGGGCAATAGCTGCAGTGTTGTCACAGAAGAGTTTGATCAGCCCCGACGCATTGGGTATGACTCCTAGGTTGGTGATGAACTCCTTCACCCAAATCGCTTCATGTGCTGCCTCCGAGGCTGCCATGTACTCCGCTTCACACGTAGATCCCGCCACGACGCTCTGCTTGCAGCTGTACCAGCTTACTGCTCCACCATTCAACATATACACGTATCCGGTTTGTGACTTAGAGTCATCCAGATCTGAGTCGAAGCTAGCGTCGACGTAACCCTTTACGACGAGCTCTTCGTCTCCTCCATAAACGAGAAACATGTCCTTTGTCCTTTTCAGGTACTTCAGGATATTCTTGACTGCTGTCCAGTGTTCCTTGCCGGGATTACTTTGGTATCTTGCTACCAAACTTACGGCAAGGTTTACATCGGGTCTGGTACACAGCATGGCATACATAATAGATCCTATGGCTGAAGCATAGGGGATGACACTCATCTCTTCTTTATCTTTTGCCGTGGTCGGTGACTGAGCTGAGCTCAGTCTCATACCTTGTAACATAGGCAAGAACCCCTTCTTGGACTGATCCATTCTGAATCTCTTCAAAATCTTATCAAGGTATGTGCTTTGTGAAAGACCTATGAGGCGTCTCGATCTATCTCTATAGATCTTGATGCCTAATATGTAAGCAGCTTCTCCAAGGTCCTTCATTGAAAAACACTTATTCAAGTAGGCCTTAATGCTGTCCAGAAATTCTATATTATTTCCCATCAGGAGTATGTCATCTACATATAATATGAGAAATGCTACAGAGCTCCCACTCACTTTCTTGTAAACGCAGGCTTCTCCATAAGTCTGCATAAACCCAAACGCTTTGATCATCTCATCAAAGCGAATGTTCCAACTCCGAGATGCTTGCACCAGTCCATAAATGGATCGCTGGAGCTTTGCATACTTTGTTAGCGTTCCGAGGATCGACAAAACCTTCCGGCTGTATCATATACAGTTCTTCCTTAAGATGCCCGTTAAGGAATGCTGTTTTGACGTCCATCTGCCATATCTCATAATCATAGTATGCGGCAATTGCTAACATGATTCGGACGGACTTTTAGCTTCGCTACGGGAGAGAATGTCTCGTCGTAGTCAATCCCTTGAACCTGTCGATAACCCTTAGCGACAAGTCGAGCTTTATAGATGGTAATATTACCATCCGCGTCCGTCTTCTTCTTAAAGATCCATTTGTTTTCTATCGCTCGCCGATCATCGGGCAAGTCTGTCAAAGTCCATACTTTGTTTTCATACATGGATTCTATCTCGGATTTCATGGCTTCAAGCCATTTGTTGGAATCCGGGCCCGCCATTGCTTCTTCATAGTTCGAAGGTTCATTGTTGTCTAACAACATGATTTCCAGGACAGGGTTGCCGTACCACTCTGGTGCGGAACGTGTCCTTGTGGACCTACGAAGTTCAGCAGTAACTTGATCCGAAGTACCTTGATCATTATCATTGTTTTCCTCTTCAGTTGGTGTGGGCATCACAGGAACGGTTTCCTGCGCTGCGCCACTTTCCTGCTCAAGAGGTAGTACTTCATCGAGTTCTACTTTCCTCCCACTTACTTCTTTCGAGAGAAACTCTTTTTCCAGAAAGCATCCGTTCTTGGCTACAAAGATGTTGCCTTCAGATCTTAAGTAGAAGGTATACCCTACAGTTTCCTTAGGGTATCCTATGAATACGCATTTTTCCGACTTGGGTTCAAGCTTTTCAGGTTGAAGTTTCTTGACATAAGCATCGCATCCCCAAACTTTCAGAAACGACAGCTTAGGTTTCTTTCCAAACCATAATTCATACGGTGTCGTCTCAACGGATTTAGACGGTGCCCTATTTAAAGTGAATGTAGCTGTCTCTAGAGCGTATCCCCAAAATGATAGCGGTAAATCGGTAAGAGACATCATAGACCGCACCATATCCAATAGAGTGCGATTACGACGTTCGGACACACCGTTTCGCTGAGGTGTTCCAGGCGGCGTGAGCTGTGAAACGATTCCACATTTCTTTAAGTGTGTACGAAATTCGTGACTTAAGTATTCTCCTCCACGATCTGATCGTAAGAATTTTATCTTTCGGTCATGTTGATTCTCCACCTCATTCTGAAATTCCTTGAACTTTTCAAAGGTCTCAGACTTGTGTTTCATTAAGTAGACATACCCATATCTACTCAAGTCATCTGTGAGAGTGAGAACATAATGATATCCTCCGCGAGCCTCAACGCTCATTGGACCGCACACATCGGTATGTATGATTTCCAACAAGTTGGTTGCTCGCTCCATTGTTCCGGAGAACGGAGTTTTGGTCATTTTGCCCAAGAGGCATGGTTCGCACGTGTCAAACGATTCATAATCAACAGACTCTAAAAGTCCATCGGCATGGAGCTTCTTCATGCGCTTGACACCAATGTGACCAAGGCGGCAGTGCCACAAGTATGTGGGACTATCGTTATCAACTTTAAATCTTTTGGCATCTACACTATGAACATGTGTAATATTACGCTCGAGATTCATTAAGAATAAACCATTGACCATTGGAGCATGACCAAAAAACATATCTCTCATATAAATCGAACAACCATTATTCTCAGACTTAAATGAGTAGCCATCTCGTATTAAACGAGATCCTGATACAATGTTCATGCTCAAACTTGGCACTAAATAACAATTATTAAGGTTCAAAACTAATCCCGTAGGTAAATGTAGAGGCAGCATGCCGACGGTGATCACATCGACTCTGGAACCATTCCCGACGCGCATCGTCACCTCGTCCTTTGCCAGTCTCCGTTTATTCCGCAGCTCCTGCTGTGAGTTACAAATATGAGCAACGGCACCGGTATCAAATACCCAGGAGTTACTACGATTACTGGTAAGGCACACATCAATCACATGTATATCAAATATACCTTTGGTTTTGCCGGCCTTCTTATCCGCTAAGTATTTGGGGCAGTTCCGCTTCCAGTGACCCTTCCCCTTGCAATAAAAGCACTCAGTCTCAGGCTTGGGTCCATTCTTTGACCTCTTCCCGGTAACTGGCTTACCAGGCGCGGCAACCTCCTTGCCGTCCTTCTTGAAGTTCTTCTTACCCTTGCCCTTCTTGAACTTAGTGGTCTTATTGACCATCAACACTTGATGTTCTTTCTTGATTTCAGCCTCTGCTGACTTCAGCATCGAGAACACTTCAGGAATGGTCTTTTCCATCCCCTGCATGTTGTAGTTCATCACAAAGCTCTTGTAGCTTGGTGGGAGCGACTGGAGGATTCTGTCAATGACCGCCTCATCTGGGAGGTTAATGTTCAGCTGGGTCATACGGTTGTGCAACCCAGACATCTTCAGGATGTGCTCACTGACAGAACTGTTTTCCTCCATCTTACAACTGTAGAACTTGTCGGAGACATCATATCTCTCGACCCGGGCATGAGCTTGAAAAACTAGTTTCAGCTCTTCGAACATCTCATATGCTCCGTGGTGCTCAAAACGCTTTTGGAGCCCCGGTTCTAAGCTGTAAAGCATGCCGCACTGAACGAGGGAGTAATCATCAGCACGAGACTGCCAAGCATTCATAATGTCTTGATTCTCTGGGACGGGAGCGTCACCTAGCGGTCCTTCTAGGACATATTGTTTCCTGGCAGCTATGAGGATGATCCTCAGGTTCCGGACCCAGTCCGTATAGTTGCTGCCATCATCTTTCAGCTTGGTTTTCTCTAGGAACGCGTTGAAGTTCATGTTGACATTAGCGTTGGCCATTGATCTACAAGACATATTTGCAAAGGTTTTAGACTAAGTTCATGATAATAAAGTTCTAATCAAATTATGAACTCCCACTTAGATTAGACATCCCTCTAGTCATCTAAGTGTTACACGATCCGAGTCGACTAGGCCGTGTCCGATCATCACGTGAGACGGACTAGTCATCGTCGGTGAACATTCTCATGTTGATCGTATCTTCCATACGACTCGTGTTCGACCTTTCGGTCTCCGTGTTCCGAGGCCATGTCTGCACATGCTAGGCTCGTCAAGTTAACCCTAAGTGTTTTCGCTGTGTAAAACTGTCTTACACCCGTTGTATGTGAACGTAAGAATCCATCACACCCGATCATCACGTGGTGCTTAGAAGCGACGAACTGTAGCAACGGTGCACAGTTAGGGGAGAACACTTCTTGAAATTTTATAAGGGATCATCTTATTTACTACCGTCGTCCTCTAAGTAAACAAGATGCATAATACATAATAAACATCACATGCAATTATATAGTTGTGACATGATATGGCCAATATCATATAGCTCCATTGATCTTCATCTTCGGGGCTCCATGATCATCTTGTCACCGGCTTGACACCATGATCTCCATCATCATGATCTCCATCATCGTGTCTTCATGAAGTTGTCACGCCAACGACTACTTCTACTTCTATGACTAACGTTTAGCAATAAAGTAAAGTAGTTTACATGACGTTATTCAATGACACGCAGGTCATACAAAAAATAATGACAACTCCTATGGCTCCTGCCGGTTGTCATACTCATCGACATGCAAGTCGTGAATCCTATTACAAAGAACATGATCTCATACATCACAATTCATCATTCATCACAACTTCTGGCCATATCACATCACATGATCAATCGCTGCAAAAACAAGTTAGACGTCCTCTAATTGTTGTTGCATCTTTTACGTGGCTGCAATTGGGTTCTAGCAAGAACGTTTTCTTACCTACGAATTACCACAACGTGATTTTGTCAACTTCTATTTACCCTTCATAAGGGCCCTGTTCATCGATTCCGCTCCAACTAAGGTGGAAGAGACAGACACCCGCCAGCCACCTTATGCAACTAGTGCATGTCAGTCGGTGGAACCGGTCTCACGTAAGCGTACGTGTAAGGTTGGTCCGGGCCGCTTCATCCCACAATACTGTTGAGCAAGAAAAGACTAGTAGAGGCAAGTAAGATGACAAAATCCACGCCCACAACAAAATTGTGTTCTACTCGTGCAAAGAGAACTACGCATAGACCTAGCTCATGATGCCACTGTTGGGGAACGTTGCAGAAAATTAAAATTTTTCCTACGGTTTCACCAAGATCCATCTATGAGTTCATCTAAGCAACGAGTCAAGGGAGAGAGTTTGCATCTACATACCACTTGTAGATCGCGTGCGGAAGCTTGCAAGGTGATGATGTAGTCGTACTCGACGTGATCCAAATCACCGATGACCAGCGCCGAACGGACGGCACCTCCGCGTTCAACACACGTACGGGACGGGAGACGTCTCCTCCTTCTTGATCCAGCAAGGGGGAAGGAGAGGTTGATGAAGATCCAGCAGCACGACGGCGTGGTGGTGGATGCAGGGCGTCACAGCAGCAGGGCTTCGCCGAGACTACGAGGGAGAGACGTAACGGGGGGAGATGGAGACGCCAGGGGCTGGTGTGTGAAGTCCCTCCTCTCCCCCACTATATATAGGGGTGCCAAGGGGGGGGCTCCGGCCCTAGTAGATGAGATCTACTAGGGGGGGCGGCGGCCTAGGGGAGGTTTCCCTCCCCCCCAAGGCACCTAGGGGTGCCTTCCACCACTAGGACTCCTCCTAGGGGGAAACCCTAGGCGCATGGGCCTATAGGGGCTGGTGCCCTTGGCCCATGAAGGCCAAGGCGCACCCCCTACAGCCCATGTGCCCCCCCGGGACAGGTGGCCCCACCCGGTGGACCCCCGGGACCCTTCCGGTGGTCCCGGTACAATACCGATAACCCCGAAACTTGTCCCGATGCCCGAAATAGCACTTCCTATATATAATTCTTTACCTCCGGACCATTCCGGAACTCCTTGTGACGTACGGGATCTCATCCGGGACTCCGAACAACATTCGGGTTTCTGCATATACATATCTTCATAACCCTAGCGTCACCGAACCTTAAGTGTGTAGACCCTACGGGTTCGGGAGACATGCAGACATGACCGAGACGCTCTTAGTCAATAACCATCAGCGGGATCTGGATACCCATGATGGCTCCCACATGCTCCTCGATGTTGTCATCGGATGAACCACGATGTCGAGGATTCGATCAAACCCTGTATGCAATTCCCTTTGTCAATCGGTACGTTACTTGCCCGAGACTCGATCGTCGGTATCCCAATACCTTGTTCAGTCTCGTTACCGGCAAGTCACTTTACTCGTACCGTAATGCATGATCCCGTGTCCAACACCTTGGTCACATTGAGCTCAATATGATGATGCATTACCGAGTGGGCCCAGAGATACCTCTCTGTCATACGGAGTGACAAATCCCAGTCTCGATCCGTGTCAACCCAACAGCTACTTTCGGAGATACCTGTAATGCACCTTTATAGTCACCCAGTTACGTTGTGACGTTTGATACACCCAAGGCACTCTTACGGTATCCGGGAGTTACACGATCTCATGGTCGAAGAAAGAGATATTCGACATTGGCAAAGCTCTAGCAAAACGAACTACACGATCTTTTATGCTATGCTTAGGATTGGGTCTTGTCCATCACATCATTCTCCTAATGATGTGATCCCGTTATCAACGACATCCAATGTCCATAGTCAGGAAACCATGACTATCTGTTGATCACAACGAGCTGGTCAACTAGAGGCTTACCAGGGACATATTGTGGTCTAAGTATTCACACGTGTATTACGATTTCCGGATAATACAGTTATAGCATGAATAAAAGACAATTATCATGAACAATGAAATATAATAATACTTTTATTATTGCCTCTAGGGCATATTTCCAACAGGTCTTCCCTTTATCTTTGAAGGGAGAGGCGTTGACATGGTTTAGGCTATGTGATGATATGGGATCATGGAACTACAACCGATTGAAATTGGAATTTCATCATAAGTTTTATCCTATGCACATTGTTCATCGTGATCATAATTATATATATATATATATATATATACTTTTTGGCCTCGTGAAGGAGAAAGCATCGCTCAAGCTTGGGAGAGGCTTAAGTCAATGTTATATTCATGCCCCAATTGTGAGCTCTCAAGAGAAATGATTATTCAAAAATTTTATGCTCGACTTTCTCTCAACAGTCGCTCCATGCTCGATACTTCTTGTACTGGTTCTTTTATGATGAAGACTATTGAGTTCAGATGGGATTTATTGGAAAGAGTTAAATGCAACTCTGAAGATTGGGATCTCGATGAAGGTAAGGAGTCAGGTATAACACCTAAGTTTAATTGTGTTAAATCTTTTATGGATACTGATGCTTTTCGTGGATTTAGCACTAAATATGGACTTGACTCTGAGATAAGAGCTTCTTTTTGTGAATCATTTGCTACTCATGTTTACCTCCCTAAGGAGAAGTGGTTTAAATATAATCCTCCCATTGAAGTAAAAGTAGTTGCACCTATTAAAGTTGAAGAAAATACTATCACTTATAATGATCCTATTGTCCCTACTACCTATATTGAGAAACCACCTTTCCCTGTTAGGATACAAGATCATGCTAAAGCTTCAACTGTGGTTCGTAAGAGTAATACTAGAACACCTACACCACCTGAGCGAATTAAAGTTGAACCTAGTATTGCTATGGTTAAAGATCTCTTGGCTGATAATATTGATGGGCATGTCATTTACTTCTATGATGAAGCTGCTAGAATTGCTAGACCTGATACTAAAAATAAACATTGACTTGTTGTAGGCATGCCTATTATTTCTATTAAAATAGGACATCATTGTTATCATGGCTTATGTGATATGGGTGATAGTGCAAGTGCAATACCTCATTCCTTATACAAAGAAGTTATGCATGATATTGCACCTGCTGAGATAAAAAAAATTGATGTTACAATTAAGCTTGCTAATAGAGATACTATTTCACCAGTTGGGATTGTTAGAGATGTTGAAGTCTTGTGTGGGAAAGTTAAATATCCTGCTGATTTTCTTGTTCTTGGTTCCCCACAAGATGACTTTTGTCCCATTATATTTGGTAGACCCTTCTTGAATACTGTTAATGCTAGGATAGACCGCAAAAAGGATGTTGTTACTATTGGTTTGGGGATATGTCTCATGAGTTTAATTTTGCTAAATTTCATAGACAACCCCATGATAAAGAATTGCCTAGTAAGGATGAAATTATTGGTCTTGCTTCTATTGTCGTGCCTCCTAATGATCCTTTAGAACAATATTTGCTAGACCATGAAAATGATATGTTTATGAATGCAAGAAGGGAGATAGATGAAGTATTCTTTAAACAGGGACCTATTTTGAAACAAAACTTGCCTGTTGAAATTCTAGGGGATCCTCCACCACCCAAGGGTGATCCCGTGTTTGAGCTTAAACCACTATGTGATACTCTTAAATATGCTTATCTTGATGAAAAGAAGATATATCATGTTATTATTAGTGCTAACCTTTCAGAGCAGGAAGAAGAGAAGTTATTGAAAACCCTGAAGAAGCACCGTGCTGCTATTGGATATACTCTTGATGATCTTAAGGGCATTAGTCCCACTCTATGCCGACACAAAATAAAATTGGAGAAAGACGCCAAACCAGTTGTTGATCACCAACAACGGTTAAATCCTAAGATGAAAGAAGTGGTAAGAAAGGAAATACTAAAGCTCCTGGAGGCAGGTATAATTTATCCCGTTGCTGATAGTCAGTGGGTAAGTCCTGTCCATTGTCTCCCTAAGAAGGGAGGTATTACTATCGTTCCTAATGATAAAGATGAATTGATCCCACAAAGAATTGTTACATGTTATAGGATGGTAATCGATTTCCGCAAATTAAATAAAGCTACTAAAAAGATCATTACCCTTTTCCTTTTATTGATCAAATGCTAGAAAGATTATCCAAACATACACATTTTTGCTTTCGAGATGGTTACTCTGGTTTCTCTCAAATACCTCTGTCAAAATAGGATCAAGAAAAGACCACTTTTACTTGCCCTGTCGGTACCTTTGCTTATAGGCGTATGCCTTTTGGTTTATGTAATGCACCTGCTACCTTTCAAAGATGCATGATGGCTATATTCTCTGACTTTTGTGAAAAGATTGTTGAGGTTTTCATGGATGATTTCTCCATTTATGGATCTTCTTTTGATGATTGCTTAAGCAACCTTGATCGAGTTTTGCAGAGATGTGAACAAACTAATCTTGTCTTGAATTGGGAGAAGTGCCACTTTATGGTTAATGAAGGCATTGTCTTGGGGCATAAAATTTCTGAAAGATGTATTGAAGTTGATAAAGCTAAAGTTGATGCTATTGAAAAGATGTCGTGTCCTAAAGACATTAAAGGTATAAGAAGTTTCCTTGGTCATGTCGGTTTTTATAGGAGGTTCATTAAGGACTTCTCTAAAATTTCTAGGCCTCTGACTAATCTCTTACAAAAAGATATTCCTTTTGTCTTCGATGATGATTGTGTCAAAGCATTTGAAATACTTAAGAAAGCTTAGATTTCTGCACCTATTGTTCAACCACCTGATTGGAATTTACCCTTTTAAATTATGTGCGATGCTAGTGATTATGCCGTAGGTGCTGTTCTAGGACCAAGAGTTGAAAAGAAACTAAATGTTATTCAATATTCTAGTAAAACTCTAGACAGTGCCCAAAGAAATTATGCTACTACTGAAAAAGAATTCTTAGCAGTTGTATTTGCTTGTGATAAGTTCAGACCTTATATTGTTGATTCTAAAGTAACTGTTCACACTGATCATGCAACTATTAAATATCTTATGGAAAATAAAGATGCTAAACCTAGACTTATTCGATGGGTTCTCCTACTACAAGAATTTGATTTGCATACTATTGATAGAAAGGGAGCTGAGAACCCCATTGCAGACAACTTGTCTAGGTTAGAGAATGTTCTTGATGACCCACTACCTATTGATGATAGCTTTCTTGATGAACAATTAGCTGTCATAAATGCTTCTCGTACTGCTCCATGGTATGCTGATTATGCTAATTACATTGTTGCTAAATTTATACCACCTAGTTTCACATACTGGCAAAAGAAAAAGTTTTTCTATGATTTGAGACATTACTTCTGGGATGATCCACACCTTTATAAAGACGGAGTAGATGGTGTTATTAGATGTTGTGTACCTGAGCATGAATAGGAACATATCCTACGCAAGTGTCACTCCGAGGCTTATGGAGGACACCACGCTGGAAATAGAACTGCGCATAAGGTATTGCAATCCGGTTTTTATTGGCCTACTCTCTTCAAGGATGCCCGTAACTTTGTCTCGTCTTGCGATGAATGTCAGAGAATTGGTAATATTAGGAGACATCAAGAAATGCCTATGAATTATTCTCTTGTTATTAAACCATTTGATGCTTGGGGCTTTGATTATATGGGACCGCTTCCTTCCTCTAATGGGTATACACATATTTTAGTTGTTGTTGATTACATTACTAAGTGGGTAGAAGCTATTCCAACTAGTATTGCTGATCATAACACCTCTATTAAGATGCTTAAAGAAGTTATTTTCTGAGGTTTCGAGTCCCTAGATACCTAATGACTGATGGTGGTTCACATTTTATTCATGGTGCTTTTCGTAAAATGCTTGCTAAGTACTCCCTCCGTCCAAAAATACTTGTTATCAAAATGGATAAAAAGAGGTGTATCTAGAACTAATATATGTCTAGATACATCCCTTTTATTCATTTTTATGACAAGTATTTCTGGACGGAGGGAGTATGATGTTAATCATAGAATTGCATCTCCATATCACCCACAGTCTAGTGGCCAAGTAGAACTGAGTAACAGAGAGCTTAAATTGATTTTGCAAAATACCGTTAATAGATCTAGAAAGAATTGGTCCAAGAAACTTGATGATGCATTATGGGCTTATAGAACTGCATATAAAAATCCTATGGGTATGTCTCCATATAAAATGGTTTATGGAAAAGCATGTCACTTACCCCTCGAACTAGAATATAAGGCATATTGGGCCATTAAAGAGCTCAATTATGATTTTGAACTTGCGGGTGAGAAGAGGTTATTTGACATTAGCTCACTTGATGAATGGAGAACCCAGGCCTATGAGAATGCCAAACTATTTAAAGAAAAAGTTAGAAGATGGCATGACAAAAGGATACAAAAGCGCGAGTTTAATGTAGGTGATTATGTGTTGCTTTTCAACTCTCGTTTAAGACTTTTTGCAGGAAAACTCCTCTCTAAATGGGAAGGTCCTTACGTTATCGAGGAGGTCTATCGTTCTGGTGCCATAAAAATCAACAACTTTGAAGGTACAAATCCGAAGGTGGTGAACGGTCAAAGGATCAAGAATTATATCTCAGGTAATCCCATAAATGTTGAAACCAATGTGATTGAAACCATAACCCCAGAGGAATACATAAGGGACACTTTCCAGAACGTTTCAGACTCCGAAAAGGAATAGGTATGTGATACAGTAAGTAAACCGACTCCAAAACAGTTCTAATAGCAGTTTTTCTCCATTTTGGAATATTTAAGAAAATAGGAAAATAAGCAGTAGCCCGGGGGCACGAGGCATCCACGAGGGTGGAGGGCGCGTCCCCTGCCTCGTGGGCACCTCGTGTGCTCTCCGGACTCGGTTTTCTTGCATGCTACTTCTTTTGGTTGGTAAAAAATCATTATATAATCTCCCGAAGGTTTTGACCACCGTACCACGACAAAATCCTCTATTTTTGTTTTGAGCTGTTTTCTGACAGATCTAGATCACCATGACGTCTTCAAGCGCCCCCAAGGACAAGTTTTTTGAGAAGGTCATCAACCCCTACCTTGCGGATGTGCTGCAACACCCTCAAACCATTGAGATGCGTGAGGGGGTGCTGCACATCCGCAATGCTGAGGGGCCAAGGAGGACCGGAAGCGTGGAGACAAGACTCGAAGCAATGGAAAAACAAGTTTTCAAGTGCCAAGGGATGGTGGAACATGGACTCAAGACCAACCAGATGATGATCGCGGAGTTCACCAACAACCACAAGCTGGATGCCAAAAACATTGGGGAGACCATCTTCAAGCTTCATGAGAAAATCGAGCACCTCCAAGCCCAGATCTATGACCTGCAAAACCAAAACTGTGAGTATGAATATAGATTCAAGAGGATGAGTTTGGCTGTAGATGTGAGGATCCCGGAGACTCAATCATCGTTCTATGACGGTGAGCCTATGCCTTGGAAGACGGACGACAAGCCTACATCATCAATAACTCCATCATCACCACATCCGAAGAAGGAGACATAAACACATGGGTATGGGCACTCCCCTTGGCAACTGCCAAGCTTGGGGGAGGTGCCCCGGTATCGTATCACTATCACACTCCTATCTTTACCGTTTTTCTTAGTTTGATCCTTTTGGTAATATCTTGATCTAGTAGAATAAAGTTTTGGTATGATTTAGTTTCTAGTTTTGCTTTATGATCCCTCTATGTAATTGAGTCTGTGAGCTATATATAATAAAGATTAGTCTTGAGTCAAGGGCTTTGCTATCTTGCTATGATCTTGAGGGAATAAAAGAAAAAGAAAGAACAAAAAGAAATAAAGAGATCATATTGATCTTATGGAGAGTCATGACTTCACATATAAAGAGTATGATGAATAAAAGTTGTTGAGAGTTGACAAACATAGGTTTGGTCATCGTTGCAATTAATAGGAAGTAATAAAGAAATAGAGGTTTTCACATATAAATATACTATCTTGGACATCTTTTATGATTATGATCACTCATTAAAATATGACATGCTAAAGAGTTGATGTTGGACAAGGAAGACAACGTAATGAGTTATGTTTTCTTATATCCAAAATAAAGTATATTGTCATGGATCATCCAACATGTTGAGCTTGCCTTTCCCCCTCATGCTAGCCAAATTCTTTGCACCAAGTAGAGATACTACTTGTGCTTCCGAATATCCTTAAACTCAGTTTTGCCATGAGAGTCCACCATACCTACCTATGGATTGAGTAAGATCCTTCAAGTAAGTTGTCATTGTTGCACGCAATAAGAATTTCTCTCTAAATATGTATGACTTATTAGTGTGGAGAAAATAAGCTTTATACAATCTTTTGATATGGAAGCAAGAAAAGTGACAGACTGCATAATAAAGGTCCATATCACAAGTGGCAATATAAAGTGTTGTTCTTTTGCATTAAGATGTCGTGCATCCAACCATAAAAGCACATGACAACCTCTGCTTCCCTCTGTGAAGGGCCTATATTTTATTCTTGTCTTATACAGTATGCAAGAGTCATGGTGATCTCCACCTTTCCTTTTTACATTTTATCCTTTGGCAAGCACCTTGTGTTGGAAAGATCCTGATATATATATATCCAATTGGATGTAAGTTAGCATGAACTATTATTGTTGACATTACCCTTGAGGTAAAAGGTTGGGAGGAAATACTATAAGCCCCTATCTTTCTCTGTGTCCGATTAAAACTTCATACCCATAACTATTCCGTGAGTGTTAGCAATTGTGAAAGACTAAATGATAGTTGAGTATGTGGACTTGCTGAAAATCTCTTATATTGACTCTTTCCGATGTTATGATAAATTACAATTGCTTCAATGACGACCGAGATTATAGTTTGTTAGTTTTCAATGAAATTTCTCATTCATACTTGACATTGTGGATACATTATTACTTGAGGATAAGAAATCATATAACAATATGTATATATGTTGCTATTATAAGAATGATCATGATGCCCTCATGTCCGTATTTTATTTTATCGACACCTCTTTCTCTAAACATGTGGACATATTTTTCAATTTCGGCTTCCTCCTGAGGACAAGCGAGGTCTAAGCTTGGGGGAGTTGATACGTCCATTTTGCATCATGCTTTTATATCGATATTTATTGCATTATGGGCTGTTATTACACGTTATGTCACAATACTTATGCCTATTCTCTCTTATTTTACAAGGTTTGCATGAAGAGGGAGAATGCCGGCAGCTGGAATTCTAGACTGGAAAAGGAGCAAATATTAGAGACCTATTCTGCACAACTCGAAAAGTCCTAAAACTCCAGAAAGTTATTTTGGAATTAATAAAAAATACTGGGCGAAAGAAATACCACAGGGGGGCCACCCACCGTCCACGAGGGTGGGTGATACGTCCCCAACGTATCTATAATTTTTGATTGTTCCATGCTATTATATTACCCGTTTTGGATGTTTATGGGCTTTATTTTACACATTTATATCATTTTTGGGACTAAGCTACTAACCGGAGGCCCAGCCCATATTGCTGTTTTTTTTCCTATTTCAGTATTTCGAAGAAAACGAATATCAAACAGAGTCCAAACGGAATGAAACCTTCGGGAGCGTGATTTTTGGAACGAACATGATCCGGAGAGCTTGGAGTGCAAGTCAAGAAGCTTCTGAGGAAGCCACGAGATAGGAGGCCGCCCCCCTCCTGTAGGGCGCGCCCCCTGTCTCGTGGGCCCCTCGGGCGGCCACTGACGTACTTCTTCTTCCTATATATACGTACGTACACCGAAAACATCCAGGAGCACCACGAAACACAATTTCCACCGCTGTAACCTTCTGTATCCGCGAGATCCCATCTTGGATCCTTCACCGGCACTCTGCCGGAGGGGGAATCGACCATGGAGGGCCTCTACATCAACATCCTTGCCCCTCCGATCAGTTGTGAGTAGTTTACCACAGACCTACAGGTCCATAGTTATTAGCTAGATGGCTTCTTCTCTCTTTTTGGATCTCAATACAATGTTCTCCCCCTCTCTTGTGGAGATCTATTCGATGTAAACTCTTTTTGCGGTGTGTTTGTCGAGATCCGATGAATTGTGGGTTTATGATCAAGTTTATCTATGAATAATATTTGAATCTTCTCTGAATTCTTTTATGTATGATTGAGTTATGTTTGCAAGTCTCTTCGAATTATCAGTTTGGTTTGGCCTACTAGATTGATCTTTCTTGCCATGGGAGAAGTGCTTAGCTTTGGGTTCAATCTTACGGTGTCCTTACCCAGTGACAGAAAGGGTTGCAAGGCATGTATTGTATTGTTGCCATCGAGGATAACAAGATGGGGTTTATATCATATTGCATGAGTTTATCCCTCTACATCATGTCATGTTGCTTAATGCGTTACTCTGTTCTTATGAACTTAATACTCTAGATGCAGGTAGGAGTTGGTCGATGTGTGGAGTAATGGTAGTAGATGCAGGCAAGAGTCAGTCTACTTGTTATGGACATGATGCCTATATACATGATCATGCCTAGATAATCTCATAACTATGCGATTTTCTATCAATTGCTCGACAGTAATTTGTTCACCCACCGTAATACTTATGCTATCTTGAGAGAAGCCTCTAGTGAAACCTATGCCCCCCAGGTCTATCTCTTATCGTATTTGCTTTCAATCTACTTTTATTTGCATCTTTACTTTTTTGCATCTATATTATAAAATACCAAAAATATATTTATCTTATCATACTACCTTTATTAGATCTCACTTTCGCAAGTGGCCGTGAAGGGATTGGCAACCCCTTTATTGCGTTGGTTGCAAGTTCTGAGTTTGTTTGTGTAGGTGCGTGAGACTTTTGAGGAGCCTCCTACTGGATTGATACCTTGGTTCTCAAAACTGAGGGAAATACTTACGCTACACTTACTGCATCACCCTCTCATCTTCAAAAAAAACCAACGCAAGCTCAAGCGTAGCAGTGGGGGGCGCGCCCCCTGCCTCGTGGGCCCCCTGGCAGTCCTCCGGTGGCCATCTTCTTCTATATGAAGTCTTTTACCCTGGAAAAAAATCATAAGCAAGTTTTCAGGACGAAACACCGCCGCCATGAGGCGGAACCTTGGCGGAACCAATCTAGGCCTCCGGCGGAGCTGTTCTCCATGGAAAACATCCCTCTGGGAAGGGGAAATCACCACCATCGTCAACACCAACGATCCTCTCATCGGGAGGGGGGTCAATCTCCATCAACATCTTCACGAGCACCATCTCCTCTCAAACCCCAGTTCATCTCTTATATCCAATCTTTGTCCCAAAACCTCAGATTGGTACCTGTGGGTTGCTAGTAGTGTTGATTACTCCTTGTAGTTGATGCTAGTTGGTTTATTCAGTGGAAGATCATATGTTCAGATCCTTTATGCATATTAATACCCCTCTGATTATGAACATGAATATGATTTGCCAGTAGTTAGTTTGTTCCTGAGGACATGGGAGAAGACTTCCTATAAGTAGTCATGTGAATTTGGTATTAGTTCGATATTTTGATGAGATGTATGTTGTCTTTCCTCTAGTGGTGTTATGTGAACGTCGACTACATGACACTTCACCATTGTTTGGGCCTAGAGGAAGGCATAGGGAAGTAATAAGTAGATGATGGGTTGCTAGAGTGACAGAAGCTTAAACCCTAGTTTATGAGTTGCTTCGCAAGGGGCTGATTTGGATCCATATGTCTCATGTTGTGGTTAGGTTTACCTTAATACTTATTTTGTAGTTGTAGATGCTTGCAATAGGGGTTAATCATAAGTGGGATGCTTGTCCAAGAAAGGGCAGTACCCAAGCACCGGTCCACCCACATATCAAATTATCAAAGTAACAAACGCAAATCATATGAGCGTGATGAAAACTAGCTTGACGATAATTCATATGTGTCCTCGGGAGCGTTTTCCTTCGTATAAGAATTTGTCCAGGCTTGCCCTTTGCTACAAAAAGGATTGGGCCACCTTTTTGCACCTTATTTACTTTTGTTACTTGTTACCCGTTACGAATTACCTTATCAAAAAACTATCTGTTACCGATAATTTCAGTGCTTGCAGGGAATACCTTACTGAAAACCGCTTGTCATTTCCTTCTGCTCATCGTTGGGTTCGACACTCTTACTTATCGAAAGGACTACGATAGATCCCCTGCACTTGTGGGTCATCACTAACCAATGTCAACTTGTGTGTCCTAGGGTGCCCCCCTGCCCCCGTATATAAAGGAGCAAGGGGGGAGGCCGGCCACCCTTGGGGCGCGCCAAGCAGAGGGGGAGTCCTCCTCCTAGTGGGAGTAGGACTCCCCTTTCCTAGTCCAACTAGGAAGGAGGAAAGGGGAAGGAAGGAGAGGGAGAGAGGGAGGAAAGAGGGGGCGCCGCCCCTCCTTGTCCAATTCGGACTCCCAAGGGGGGTGCGCGGCCAGCCCTAGGCCCTCTCCTCTCTCTCCCACAAGGCCCATGTTGGCCCATTAGTTCCCCCGGGGGTTTTGATAACCCCCCGGCACTCCGATAAATATCCGGTGACCCCCGGAACTCATCTGGTGTCCGAATATAGTCATCCAATATATCAATATTTATGTCTCGACCATTTCGAGACTCCTCGTCATGTCCGTGATCACATTCGGGACTCTGAACTCTCTTCGGTACATTAAAACACATAAACTCATAATACCGATCGTCACCGAACTTTAAGCATGCGGACCCTACGGGTTCGAGAACTATGTAGACATGACCGAGACACGTCTCCGGTCATTAACCAATAGCGGAACCTAGATGCTCATATTGGTTCCTACATATTCTACGAAGATCTTTATTGGTCAAACCGCATAACAACATACGTTGTTCCCTTTGTCATCGGTATGTTACTTGCCCGAGATTCGATCGTCGGTATCTCAATACCTAGTTCAATCTCGTTACCGGACAGTCTCTTTACTAGTTCTGTAATACTTCATCCCGTAACTAACTCATTAGTCACAATGCTTGCAAGGCTTATAGTGATGATTATTACCGAGAGGGCCCAGAGATACCTCTCCGAAACACAGAGTGACAAATCCTAATCTCGATCTATGCCAACCCAACAAACACCTTCGGAGACACCTGTAGAGCACCTTTATAATCACCCTTTTATGTTGTGACGTTTGGTATCACACAAAGTGTTCCTCCGGTATTTGGGAGTTGCATAATCTCATAGTCTGAGGAACTTGTATAAGTCATGAAGAAAGCAGTAGCAATGAAACTAACACGATCATAATGCTAAGCTAACGGATGTGTCATGTCCATCACATCATTCTCCTAATGATGTGACCCCGTTCATCAAATGACAACACATGTATATGGTTAGGAAACTTAACCATCTTTGATTAACGAGCTAGTCTAGTAGAGGCATACTAGGTACTATAGGTTTTGTCTATGTATTCACACATGTACTAAGTTTCCGGTTAATACAATTCTAGCATGAATAATAAACATTTATCATGAATTAAGGAAATAAATAATAACTTTATTATTGCCTCTAGGGCATATTTCCTCCATTCTCCCACTTGCACTAGAGTTGTGTTGTTTTAACCTTAAACAAGGACCGGTCGTAGTCAAACTCGATTCAACTAAAGTTGGAGAAACAGACACCCGCCAGCCACCTTTGTGCAAAAGCACGTCGGTAGAACCTGTCTCATGAACGCAGTCATGTAATGTCGGTCCGGGCCGCTTCATCCAACAACACCGCCGAATCAAAGTAAGACGTTGGTGGTAAGCAGTATGACTATTATCGCCCACAACTCTTTGTGTTCAACTCATGCATATAACATCTACGCATAGACCTGGCTCGGATGCCACTGTTGGGGAATGTGGTAATTTCAAAAAAAATCCTACGGTCACACAAGATCTATTTAGGTGATGCATAGCAACGAGAGGGGAGGGTGTATCCATGTACCCTCGTAGACCGAAAGCGGAAGCATTGGTTAACGCGGTTGATGTAGTCGAACGTCTTCACTATCCAACCGATCCAAGCACCGAACGTCCAGCACCTCCGTGTTCAGCACACGTTCAGCTCGGAGACGTCCCTCGTACTTTTGATCCAGTTCAGGCCGAGAGAGAGTTTCATCAGCACGACAACGTGGTGATGGTGATGATGAAGTTACCAGCGCAGGGCTTCGCCTAAGCACTATGACGATATGACCGAGGTGTGTAACTATGGAGGGGGGCACCACACAGGCTAAAACAATTGTCAACTTGTGTGTCTTTGGGGTGCCCCCTCCCCTATATATAAAGGAGGGGAGGAGGAGGCCAGAAGCCATCAAGGGGCGCGCCAAGGGGGAGGACTCCTATTCCTAGTAGGAGTAGGTCTCCCACCTTTCCTAGTCCAAGAAGGAGAAGAGGGGGAAGGAGGAGGTGGAGAGAAGGAAGGAGAGGGGGGGGGCGCTTCCCCTTGTCCAATTCGGACTGGGGCAAGGGGGCCGTGCACCACCTCTTTTCTGCCCTCTCTCTTCTCCACTCAGGCCCATGAGGCCCAATAGCTTCCCGAGGAGGGAGGGTCCGGTAACCCCCGGTACTCCGGTTATATCCGAAACTTCTCCGGAACACTTCTGGTGTCCGAATATAGTCGTCCAATATATCAATCTTTATGTCTTGACCATTTAGAGACTCCTTTTCATGTCCGTGATCACATCCGGGACTCCGAACAATCTTCGATACATCATATCACATAAACTCATAATACCAATCGTTATCGAACGTTAACCGTGCGGACCCTACGGGTTCAAGAACTATGTAGACATGACCGGGACACGTCTACGGTCAATAACCAATAGCGGAACCTGGATGCTCATATTGGTTCCTACATATTCTACGAAGATCTTTATCGGTCAAACCGCATAACAACATACGTTGTTCCCTTTGTCATCGGTATGTTACTTTCCCGAGATTCGATCGTCGGTATCATCATACCTAGTTCAATCTCGTTACCGGCAAGTCTCTTTACTTGTTTTGTAATACTTCATTCCGCAACTAACTATTAGTCACAATGCTTGCAAGGCTTATAGTGATGAGTATTACCGAGAGGGTCCAGAGATACTGTCCGAAACACGGAGTGACAAATACTAATGTCGATCTATGCCAACCCAACAAACACCTTCGGAGACACCTGTAGAGCACCTTTATAATCACCCTTTTATGTTGTGATGTTTGGTAGCACACAAAGTGTTCCTCCGGTATTCGGGAGTTGCATAATCTCATAGTTTGAGGAACTTGTATAAGTCATGAAGAAAGCAGTAGCAATGAAACTAACACGAACATAATGCTAAGCTAACGGATGGGTCATGTCCATCACATCATTCTCCTAATAATGTGATCCCGTTCATCAAATGACAACACATGTCTATGGTTAGGAAACATAACCATCTTTGATTAACGAGCTAGTCTAGTAGAGGCATACTAGGGACAATATGTTTTGTCTATGTATTCACACATGTACTAAGTTTCCGGTTAATACAATTCTAGCATGAATAATAAACATTTATCATGATATAAGGAAAATAATAATAACTTTATTATTGCCTCTAGGGCATATCTCCTTCAGTTTCCGGTTAATTCAACTCTAGCATGAATAATAAGCATTTATCATGAAATAAGGAAATAAATAATAACTCTATTATTGCCTCTAGGGCATATTTCCTTCATTTAGCTTCTGCTCGAACGGTTGAAATTTTGATTGATTCCGTATGAACTCCTATTTGTAAGGCACTGGCACACTGCAATATGATTATGTACCCGTATGTGCATGTTTTTTGGAATAGGCTTAGATTTTGAGCTACGGTTTTTGGAGAAAATTGGGGGTTTCTGGTACTTTGTGTTATTCTGTTCAAAAAGGTCATTTTTGGTCAATTTTGACACAATGAATTGTGCTTTATTGTTACGGGAGCAAGAAGTGAGAAGTTCTCAGTGCAGTTTCATCATGGTGGTTTTTTCATGGGTGAAGGAAGCAATAGGGTTTATGTTGATGGACATCAAGTTTGGTATGACAGTTTGGATAAGCTCACCTGGTCTCTAATAATGGTGGAACATTTAGTAGAAGAGATAGGTGATAAGTAGATATGTGGGTGGACCAGTGATTGTGTGTTGTTCTTACTTGAACAAGCCTCCCACTTATGATTAACCCCCTTGCAAGCATCTGTAACTACGAAAGAAAAATTAAGATAACAATCTAACCATAGCATTAAACATATGGATCCAAATCAGCCCCTTATGGAATAGCGCATAAACTAGGGTTTAAGTTTTTGTCACTCTAGCAACTCATCATCTAGTAACTACTCCACAATGCATTCCCTTATGCCCAAAGATGGTGAAGTGTCATGTAGTCGATGTTCACATAACACCACTAAGGTAATCACAACATACATATCATCAAAATGTCGAACGAATATCAAATTCACATGATTACTTGCAACATGACTTCTCCCATGGCCTCAGGAACAAGGATAACTACTCACAAATAATATTCATGCTCAAGATTAGAGGGATATTAAATAGCATAATGGATCTGAATAATCTTCCACCAAATAAACCATATAGCATCAACTACAAGATGTAATCAACACTACTATTCACCCACAGGTACCAATCTGAGATTCTGGTACAAAGACTGAACACAAGAGATGAACTAGGGTTGGAGATGAGATGGTGCTGTTGAAGATGTTGACAAAGATTGGCCTCCCAAAGATGAGAGGGTTGTTGGTGATGACGATGGCTTCAATTTCCCCCTCCGGGAGGGATGTTCCCCCGGCGGAATCACTTTGCTGGAGGGCAAAAGTGCTCCTGCCCAAGTTCCGCCTCAAGACAGTGGCGCTCCATCCCGAAAGTCCTCTCTTTATTTTTTCTAGGTCAAAAGACTTTATATACTCATACGTCTCCAATGTATCCATAATTTTTGATTGTTCCATGCTATTATATCATCGTTCTTGGATGTTCTACAATCATTTTATAGCAACTTTAAATAAATTTTTTGGGACTAACATATTGACATAGTGCCCAGTGCCAGTTGCAATTTTTGCTTGTTTTTTACTTCCCTGAATATCAGTACCAAACGGAGTCCAAATGCAGCAAAACTTTTTGGAGATTTTTTCTGGACTAGAAGACACCTAGTGGACCAAAGAAGTACCAGAGGGGAGCCCCGTGGGGAGCACAACTGCTACGTCTTGAGCTTGCATTGGTTTTTCCCTTGAAGAGGAAAGGGTGATGCAGCAAAGTAGCGTAAGTATTTCCCTCAGTTTTTGAGAACCAAGGTATCAATCCGGTAGGAGGCTCCTCAAAAGTCCCACGCAACTACACAAACAAACAAGAACCTCGCAACCAACGCGATAAAGGGGTTATCAATCCCTTCAAGGTAACTTGCGAAAGTGAGATCTGATAGAGATAATGTGATAAGATAAATATTTTTGGTATTTTTATAATATATATTGGAAAATAAAATATGCAAATAAAAGATAGATGAACACTTATATGATAAAAGATAGACCCGGGGGCCATATGTTTCACTAGTGGCTTCTCTCAAGATAAGTATTACGGTGGGTGAACAAATTACTGTCGAGCAATTGATACAAAAGCGCATAGTTATGAGATTATCTAGGCATGATCATGTATATAGGCATCATGTCCATGACAAGTAGATCGAAACAATTCTGCATCTACTACTATTACTCCACACATCGACCGACTCCTGCCTGCATCTAGAGTATTAAGTTCATGAAGAACAGAGTAACACATTAAGAAAGATGACATGATGTAGAGGGATAAACTCATGCAATATGATATAAACCCCATCTTTTTATCCTCGATGGCAACAATACAATACGTACCTTGCTGCCCCTGCTGTCACTGGGAAAGGACACCACAAGATTGAACCCAAAGCCAAGCACTTCTCCTATTGCAAGAAAGATCAATCTAGTAGGCCAAACCAAACTGATAATTCGAAGAGACTTGCAAAGATAACTTAATCACACATAAAAGAATTCAGAGGAAATTCAAATATTTCTCATAGATAAACTTGATCATAAACCCGCAATTCATTGGATCTCGACAAACACACCGCAAAAAGAGTTACATCAAATAGATCTCTAAGAAGATCGAGGAGAACTTTGTATTGAGAATCAAGGAGAGAGAAGAAGCCGACCCGAAGGTCTGTGGTAAACTACTCACAACTCATCGGAGAGGCCTTGGAGATGATGTAGAGGCCCTCCATGGTCGATTCCCCCTCCGGCGGAGCACCGGCGAAGGCTCCAAGATGGGATCTCGCGGATACAGAAGGTTGCGGCGGTGGAATTAGGTTTTCGTGGTTGCTTCTGATGTTTTCAGGGTACGGGAGTATATATAGGAGGAAGAAGTAGGTCGGTTGACGCTCGAGGGGCCCACGAGGGTGGGGGGCGCGCCCACCCCTAGGGGGCACGCCGGGCCACCACATGGCCACCTCGTTTGTTGCTTGATGTCCACTCCAAGTCTCCAGGTTTGCATTTGTTCTAGAAAGATCGCTCCCGAAGGTTTCATCCCGTTTGGACTCTGATATTCCTTTTCTTCGAAACACTGAAATAGGCAAAAAAACAGCAAGTCGGGCTGGGCCTCCGGTTAGTAGGTTAGTCCCAAAAATGATATAAAAGTTTAAAGTAAAGCCCATAAGCATCCAAAACGGGTAATATAATAGCATGGAACAATCAAAAATTATAGATACATTGGAGACATATCAACAACCCACCAGGGCACACCCAGGGGGGTTGTGCCCCCCATAGAGCCCCCTGCATCCCTCTTCTCCCTATAAATTCCCAAATATTCCAGAAACCCTAAGGGAGTCGATGAAACACAATTCCAGTCGTAGCAAGTTCCAGAATCACGCGATCTAATGTAATACCATCAAGGAGGGGTTCATCATCCTCAATGGTGCCTCTCCGATGATGTGTGAGTAGTCCACCATAAACCTAAGGGTCCATAGGCAGTAGCTAGATGGCTTCATCTCTCTCTTTTCATTCTCAATGCAATGGTCTCTTGGAGATCTATTTGATGTAACTCTTTTTGCGGTGTGTTTGTTGGGATCCGATGAACTTTGAGTTTATGATCAGATCTATATCCATGAATATTATTCGAGTCTTCTTTGATCTCTTATATGCATGATTATTTATAGCCTCATATTTCTTCTTTGAATCTTTGGTTTAGTTAGGCCAACTAGATCGATTTTTCTTGCCATGGGAAGAGGTGCTTTGTGTGGGTTCGATTTTGCGGTGTTCTTTCCTAGTAATAGAAGGGGTAGCAAGACACACATGTATTGTTGCTACTAAGGATAACAAGATGGGGCTATTCCTACATGAATAGATCTCATATACATCATGTCATCGTTCTTATTGCATTACTTCGTTTCTCCATGAACTTAATACACTAGATGCATGTTGGATAGTGGTCGATGTGTGGAGTAATAGTAGTAGATGCACGCAGGAGTCGGTCTACCAATCTTGGACGTAATGCCTATATATTGATCATTTCCTTGGATATCGTCATAATTATTCAATCTTCTATCAATTGCCCAACAGTAATTTGTTTGCCCATCGTGTGCTATTTCTTGAGAGAAGCCACTAGTGAAATTTACGGCCCCCGGGTCTATTCTTTATCATATTTGCTTTGACATCTATTTTTATTCGCTTTTGTTTTTAGATATATTATTCCAAAAACCCAAAAATACCTTGCTACATTTTTTTTATTTTTTTATTTTGTGTTATTGCGAGATCTACTTATCCAAAATCATACAATCCAATCTATCTTTTGCCCGAGGGGGGATTGACAACCGTTCTTACGCGTCAGCTTACAAATATTTGTTCTTTGTGTGCAGGTACCATTTACATAGTGTTGCTTGGTTCTCCTAGTGGACTGATACCTTGGTTTCACAACTGAGGGAAATATCTACCATAGCATCATCCTTTCCTCTTTGGGAAAATACCAACGCAGTTTCAAGTGACATCATATACCAAAAGATGGGGACCGGAGGTGGCCTAGGGTGCCCACCACCCACCAGGGCACGCCTGGAGGGGGTGACATGCCCTGGTGTCTTGTGGGCACCTGGCAGCCCCCCTCTAGTAGTTATTTTCTCCAGTATTTTTTATTTATTCCAAAATAGTTCTCCGTAAAATTTCAGCTCATTTGGAGATGTGCAGACTAGGTATCTCTGGCATAGCTTTTTCAGCTCTAGAATTCTAGTTGCCGACATTCTCCCTCTTTGTGTAAACCTTGCATATTATGAGAGAAAAGGTATTAAAATTACTCCATAAAGTATTATAAAGCATAAAATACTACAAATAACAGTAGGAAAACATGATGCAAAATGGACGTATCGATAGGCTGTGAGATGGCAGGCAGGTTGAAGGCATATTATCAAATCCCAATACTTGACATTACTAGGAATTCTTTGACACTTATTAGTTCTGTGGAAGATACTAATCAAATGATGAAATTTCTATCAATTGGGCGTCATTTTTCAGTATTTATCTTGATCATGATGACAACTTGATTACTAAGAAGGTTGTTGATGATGTGGTCCAATTTCCCAGGGCTGAACTTCCACCAGTGTTTAGTTTTTCAAAAGATGGTACCAGCACTAATCCTCAGAGTAACAAGCCTAGAAATTCAGAGGAAGATTGCCCTATACCAATTCAGGTTGTTTATCCAGATAATGGGCTAGATAGGGAAGAAGATGACAATCCATTCATGTTTGTAAGAAGGCAGTGCACATTTGGTAAAGGAGCAGAGGAGAATGCAGAGCAACAAGGAGAAGCAGAGCAACATGAAGATGAAGAGCATGTAGGGCAACAAAGAGAAGCAGAGCCACATGAAGATGCAGAACATATAGAGCAACAAGGAGAAGCAAAGTAACATGAAGTAGGTCAAGATGCAGAAGCATGGCAATTCAAGAGTACCAGACCAAAGAAGAGGTGTTATGAAGGCAATGTAGGAATAGATAGTGACTCAGATGACAGTGACTTTGATCCTGGTGACATGGTAGATAGTGACTTTGATATCAGTGATGGAGATGATGACCTTTATGCTAACAATGTGGATGAGGATGAACCAGTTCAGAGCAAAGATAAAGTGAAGTAGAAAACAACAGCTATTGCAAAAGATAAAGGAGTTGTAGGGCAAGGAAAGGAAGAAAACATATCAAATTATGAATCTGAAGGTGAAGATCTTTGGGCACCTCATTCATATGATGAAGTACAAACCAAATCTAGAGCTTTTAGAAAGGAGGATTTGACTTGTCCAAAATTACATGCTGGACAAGTGTTTGAAAATATTGATTTGCTTAGGAAAGTGATACGTCTCCAACGTCTCTATAATTTTTTATTGTTTCGTGTTATTATATTATCTGTTTTGGATGTTTTATATGCATTAATATGCTATTTTATATTATTTATGGGACTAACCTATTAACCTAGAGTACAGTGCCAGTTTCTGTTTTTTTCCTTGTTTTTGACTTTTACAAAAAAGGAGTATCAAACGGAGTCCAAACGGAATAAAACTTTACAATGATTTTTCTTGGACCAGAAGACACCTACGTGACTTGAAGAGAGGGCCAGAAGAGTCCCGGGGAGGCCACAAGCCTCTAGGGTGCACCCAAGGGGCCCTAAGGGCTTGTGGGCCCCTCCGAGGTCCTTTAACCCTAGTTCCACTTCTATATATTCTAAAATATTCCCCAAACATCAGAAGCATCCACCAAAATACTTTTCCCTTGCCGCAAGCCTCTGTTCACATGAGATCCATCTTGGGGCCTTTTCCGGCACTCCGCTGGACGGGATTCAATCACGGAGGGCCTCTATACCAACCTTGCTACCCTTCCAATGAAGCATGAGTAGTTTACCACATACCTACTGGTCCATAGATAGTAGCTAGATGGCTTCTTCTCTCTCTCTTCGATCTTCAATACAATGTTCCCTCGATGTTCTTGGAGTTCTATCTGATGTAATACTCTTTTGCGGTACGTTTGTTGAGATCCGATGAATTGTGGATTTATGATCAGATTATCTATGAATATTATTTGAGTCCTCTCTGAACTCTTTTATGCATGATTAAGATATCTTTGTATTTCTTTTTGAACTGTCGGTTTAGTTTGGCCAACTAGATTGGTTTTTCTTGAAATGGGAGAGGTGCTTAGTTTTGTGTTCAATCTTGCGGTGTCCTCACCTAGTGACATAGTAGGGGTAGAAAGGCATGTATTGAATTGTTCTCATCAAGGATAAAAAGATGGGGTTTATATCATATCGCTTGAGTTTATCCCTCTACATCATGTCATATTGCTTAAGGCATTACTCCGTTCTTATGAACTTAATACTCTAGATGCATGATGGACAACGATCGATGTGTGGAGTAATAGTAGTAGAATGTGACGCCCCCGATTCAATCGTACACTAATCATGCACGCAAATGTGTACGATCAAGATCAGGGACTCACGGGAAGATATCACAACACAACTCTACAAATAAAATAAGTCATACAAGCATCATAATACAAGCCAGGGGCCTCGAGGGCTCGAATACAAGTGCTCGATCATAGACGAGTCAGCGGAAGCAACAATATCTGAGTACAGACATAAGTTAAACAAGTTTGCCTTAAGAAGGCTAGCACAAACTGGGATACAGATCGAAAGAGGCGCATGCCTCCTGCCTGGGATCCTCCTGACTACTCCTGGTCGTCGTCAGCGGGCTGCACGTAGTAGTAGGCACCTCCGGTGTAGTAGGGGTCGTCATCGACGGTGGCGTCTGGCTCTTGGACTCCAGCATCTGGTTGCGACAACCAGGAAGGAAGGAAAGGGGAAAAAGGGGGGAGAAAGCAACCGTGAGTACTCATCCAAAGTACTCGCAAGCAAGGAGCTACACTACATATGCATGGGTATATGTGTAAAGAGGCCATATCAGTGGACTGAACTGCAGAATGCCAGAATAAGAGGGGGATAGCTAATCCTGCCGAAGACTACGCTTCTGGCAGCCTCCGTCTTGCAGCATGTAGAAGAGAGTAGATTGAAGTCCTCCAAGTAGCATCTCCAAGTAGCATATCCAGGTAGCATCTCCAAGCGCATCTCCAGGTAGCATCTCCAAGCGCATCTCCAGGTAGCATCTCCAAGCGCATCTCCAGTCGCATCGCATAGCATAATCCTACCCGGCGATCCTCTCCTCGTCGCCCTGCGGAAAAGCGATCACCGGGTTGTCTGTGGAACTTGGAAGGGTGTGTTTTATTAAGTATCCGGTTCTAGTTGTCATAAGGTCAAGGTACAACTCCAAGTCGTCCTGTTACCGAAGATCACGGCTATTCGAATAGATTAACTTCCCTGCAGGGGTGCACCACATAACCCAACACGCTCGATCCCATTTGGCCGGACACACTTTCCTGGGTCATGCCCGGCCTCGGAAGATCAACACGTCGCAGCCACACCTAGGCAAAACAGAGAGGCCAGCACGCCGGTCTAACCTAAGCGCACAGGGGTCTGGGCCCATCGCCCATAGCACACCTGCACGTTGCGAGGGCGGCCGAAAACAGACCTAGCCTAGTGGCGTTCCAGTCCAATTCGGCGCGCGCCACTCCGTCGCTGACGTCTGAAGTGCTTCGGCTGATACCACGACGTCGGGATACCCATAACTACTCCCACGTAGATGGTTAGTGCGTATATGCTCGTAGCCAGACTCAGATCAAATACCAAGATCTCGTTAAGCGTGTTAAGTATCCGCGAACGCCGAACAGGGCCAGGCCCACCTGTCTCCTAGGTGGTCTCAACCTGCCCTGTCGCTCCGCCACAAAGTAACAGTCGAGGGCCGTCGGGAACCCAGGCCCACCTCTACCGGGATGGAGCCACCTGTCCTTTCAGCCCCCTCGTCAGAATCACTTGCGGGTACTCAATGAGCTGACCCGACTTTAGTCACCATCTGTATAGTATGTATGTATGTATAGTATATACCCGTGATCACCTCCCAAGTGATCACGGCCCGATAGTATAGCAAGGCGGACTGACAAGAATGTAGGGCCAATGATGATAAACTAGCACCCTATACTAAGCATTTAGGATTGCAGGTAAGGTATCAACAGATGTAGCGACAATGTCAGGCTATGCATCAGAATAGGATTAACGAAAGCAGTAACATGCTACACTACTCTAATGCAAGCAGTATAGAGGAGAATAGGCGATATCTGGTGATCAAGGGGGGGGGGCTTGCCTGGTTGCTCTGGCAAGAGAGATGGGTCGTCGGTGACGTAGTCGTCCACAGGGGCATCAACATCGTCACGGGGGCTACCGGAGAGAAGAGGGGGGAGAAACAGTAAATACATAGCAAGCAAGTGCATAACAGGTCAACAAGCAGAGCTAGACGTGTTCTAACGCGGTATGAGGTGGTACAGGTTAAGGGGGGAATCATCCGGGAAAGTATTCCCGGTGTTTCGTGTTTTCGGGCAGAGGAGTCGGAGGGGGAAAGTTGCGGGTTCGATAGGTTAGGGGGGTGTGGCGGACGAACGGACTGCGTATCCGGATTCGTCTCGTCGTTCTGAACATCTTTCATGTTGAAAATATTTTAATCCGAGTTACGGATTAAAAGTTATGATTTTCTAAAGATTTTATTAATTTTTAGAATTTATTTAACTATTTAATTCTAACATTATCCAGAATAGTGCATGCTGACGTCATCATGACGTCAGCTGTCAACAGGGAGTTGACTGGGTCAATCTGACGTGTGGGTCCCACATGTCATACACTGTTTTAGTTAACTAACAGTTAATTAGGTTAATTAGTGATTAGGTTAACCTAATTATAATTAATTAACTTAATTAATTACTTAATTAATTAATTAATATTATAATTATTATAATTATTATTTATTTATTTATTTAATATATTTTTTTAATTTCTCTTTTTTATTAAAACGTTTTGGGCTAGGCCCACCTGTCATTGGCACAGGGAGCCATAGCGGGTGTGGGGGGGGG
>NC_041393.1:101669667-101677017 GCF_002162155.2 Triticum dicoccoides
GGGGGGGTGGCCTAGTAGGGCGCCGTGGTGGGCCGGCCTGGCTGGGACATGGCCTAGTTGGGCCGGGGGCTGCTGGTTCTTTCCTTTTGTTATTTTTTTGTTTGCTTTCTTTTTATCTTTTCATAATTTTCTTTTCTGTTTCTTTTAATAATTAATTTATTTTAGTTTTTGTAAAATTTAATTTCAACACCTAAATTAGCATTTAGGAATACACACTGCCACATTAATTTGGACAGCTAAATAAAATAGTTTAATATTTTATAATTTGAAAAAGGTATTAAATTAAATGTTTTGTTGCTGCTTTAATTACCTTAGTGCATCTAAACACTTTACAAAAATGTGGTTTTTGTATCAATATTATTTATGATTTATTTTCTACAACTTGAACATTTTAGTTTTAAAGTTTGAAAACTTTTGTTGTTTGCCTATACTTTAAATTTGAATTTGAATCGTTTTGAACTAACGTGAGTTTATCAACAGTAACCGAGGTGACGTGGCATCATTAGTAATGGTGTACTGTAGCTTAATTATCCGGGCGTCACAATTCTCCTCCACTACAAGAAATCTCGTCCCGAGATTTTAAGAGGTGGAGTAAGGGAAAGATCTGGTTACGAAATTCTAACGAGTCTTCTTGGTCTTGGTTGCTCTTCTCTAAGAGGCCGGTCCAATATATTGATGTCTTCATTTCTCTGCTTTAGGTCATCATAATGAAGTCGGCGTCCTTTCTTCGGGAACTCCATCGTACTTAAGTAAAATGATAATGGGTAACTCGAAAGATCGAAACTCTGCACGGTTGCTTATCCGGTAGATAACGTTAGGGAAGGTGGCGGAAGTAACTCTCGAATTGAAGCTTAAGAAAGTATCGAGAGCAAAGTAAGGAGGTGCCATAAGACGTTTCAAGCAGCCAGGCAATCGTTCAATGCCTGTTACAAGGCGTGAAAGGGATTCAGAGCAACGGGAATAAGCATTGCGTCTGATACCAGAATAGATCACTAGGAAGGTGGCTCGTGATCTTTCATACGAAGCCAAGCGTGAGGATTAGCTTTAGTAACAGGGGTGCAGGAGAGTCAGGTTTCGATCCTGTGGAACTGTGGGTTATGGGCCCACCATGTGGTTAAAAGTAGGAAGGGGCCGACATTTTGCACGGTCATGATAGTAAGGTGTGTCAAAGGGTAGCCTGTCAGATATGTCGGCAACAACATCGATACCAAGGGCGAGGGACGAAGAGAACCATTTTCCTGCTCATTGAACGAGGCGGGTCAATAGGCAAAGTTCTCGTCCATCGGTGGTTACTGGAATGTTTTCAACAAAAGTAACAGGGTCTTACTGACAGAATTGTACAACGAGGTGTTTACATAAGCAGGAGAATATTACTGCTCAGATCATATAGTTCACAAGAAAGGTTAAACCAACAATGGAAGGAAAATATGATCATCAGATTAAACAGAACAGTGGAAAGGAAATTATGTTTAACCACATATTTCAAGGGTATATCCTTCCCAAGGACAAGCAGAGCATGATATCCATGTCAGGATATAATGTAGAAAACTCTTTAGGTAGGGGAGAAATTTTTTTTTGACATTACCCACACAGCGGTGTTTGGATAATTGATTAAGAAACAATTAGCATTGGGCTTTAAATGTTCTTGTTGAAAATCGGAGTACCACAGACATGCTTCGAGATAGCATTGTCATGGTCTTCAAGCAAAGGTCGGACTTTGGATTCACAAAGGATCCATCAGGAACAACTTATAGAATAAGTCTTACAATTTCCTCATGGAAGAATCGATAGCCTTGCTGACAAGGAAACTATAACAATAGGTCCTCTGGCCAGGTGGTACTAGGCATGACACCACCTTACCGGGTCATATAAATACCAATGTTATAACTCTTGGAAATATGTCCCAACCATCATATCTGACCAAGATTCAGATCCGATTGGTGTCATGATACCTCAGACTCAGGATGCCTGAGAAGAAAAGGGTGCGACACAAATAGACGAGAAGACATTGTAAGATTCTCGGGGAAATGAACTATGAAGTGATTTCCGTTAACAAGAGTCCATCATTAAACCAAGGAGAGGACAAGGAGGTGTCTGGTGAACTCAACGACAATTCATCAATATTTCCAAAAGATGGATTTCCACAATTAAGTGAACAAGGAGATAACATTTGTCAGGTTAAATGATATAAGGAAGTATGCTCGAGGAAGACATACATAATTAAACATTGGTTGAAAGGTGCGCCCGAAATATGGGTTGGGTTGCACGACCAATGTCAGAATGGTGATTCAATAATCAATAGCCTAAGAATGAACTTTCGACCATTAACTTCAAAGAAATAGGGTTGCTAGAAGGAAAGAATCCAAACAACATCGTTCACTTGTTGGAATTAACACGGGGACCAAGAAAGAATGGTGATGCTGAGAAGTATTTCTATGTCAAGAATTCTCAAGAGGTGGAACAAATCTCAGAACATTCTTGACATAAGGGATGGTAATACTCCAAGGTAAAGAAGAACAATTGCTGGATAGCAAGGAACTCAAGGTATAACACCAAACATGAACAAGCTTGTGTTGGTGGGAAGGCAATAAAGTGGTCGATGATAATACAATTCATCGAGGGCAAGGATGGTATTTCTCATTATGAATTCAATTGATATCCTGGATGAGCTCAAAATGTTGATGATCACGACACCTTTGTCGCGAGAGTTCATGAAGATGTAATCGATCGGCGACGTCAACAAGTCAAAGGAATTGGCGAAGCGAAAGGTTATTGGAACCAAGGGTACGACACAAACTCGAAATCAAGTTTGTTGGTCAAGGAGAAATGGTATGACGAGGAAGATCGACGTAAGCTTAGCTCATCGTCGAAACTGGTGCTCCCGGAATAAGGACCAGGTGGCACAGTTTGAAATCATCAAGGCAATGATATAGCCAAACAGGCTATGAATGGCGTGATCGGGTACAAACTCGTACTTAAAGAAGATTACTGAGAGTTGTTGAACCGTAGTGCGGACTCGGTTCAGTTATCGATGTCTTTGAGTGTTTAATAACTCAGAGCCCATGAAAAATTGTAATCAGTGAGAATGTAGTACTTGATGAAGAACTCATAAGGAGTTATGCAGTTCCAAGATAATCTCGAGATACCAGGGGGTAATACTCGACGATAGTCCAAAGTAGAGCTTAGACTGGGGTATTGCTCTAAAGAAGGTAAGTGCTTAAACTTGCACGAGAAATGGTATTTCAAGGAGATCATGGTCGGAACCACGATTGCAATAGGCCAAATCCCAGATATAAGAACTTATACCAAGGGAATAATTAATTTAAGAGAAGCTTTAATGATATGATCTACATCATGTCCATGGGCATGAACACAAAGTTCAAGGTCGACTCCCACTTCTTCAATGCATAACCTTCCATTCACCTCTCGTATTTCGAAAATGACATTAGTTGTTGAAAGTGTTTTTTTTTACCTAGTGCAATACCAGATAAATATGACCCGTGTAATCTTTCGGGTTCACACGGATTAGGGATGGCGTAGGTTCAACCCATCAGGGCATCTTAGGAACATATACCACAAACTTCGAGGTAATTAATACAAGCTCGAAAGTAGAGCATTGTTGGTCAAGCAGAGGATACAATGTACCAAAGGCATTATGTATCAGGGGAAAGAGCTCACAAGGTGATTAATTACGAAGGACATAAAATCCAACAAAGGAACCGATGGTCCACAACGGAGCTGGTGTGGGTATCGGTACTCTATCAAAGGGAGAAGGAATGCAAGTGCAACGGATTATAGAAACAACTGACTAACTCAAAGCTTAAATGCAAAGGAATTATGATTTCCAGAACAAGGGATCAGAAGCAAACGTTCTGATCAAGGATGGATCAATTGAATATACCAAAGGCACAATCGACGACAGATAGTTTGGTCGAGAACCAGCTCATGTTCAACATGACGTCTGAGCCGGAAAGATAATCCCAGGACTCGACTGATGATTGTGAACATTCACAACATATTGAATCAACGGTCTCATAAAGGATGGTGACGAAGGATGCCAATATGATTACTATACTTATGGGATTAATCATAATGAAAGCAAACAAGAAATTCCATAGCAATAGGTTGCTGAGGATTTTCGGAATATCGAATGGTATTTCGAAGACTTTTGTGTAACACAGGAACAACTGGGGGACGAGCGGATACTCGATAAGTGCGAGAATTAACCGTAGGGGTATTCAGGTGACAAGGAACCGCACGGCGGTAAGTTTAAAGGGTTATCGAAACAACGACAAGTTTTTCAGGGTATCTTGTAACAACAAGACCAACTGGGGATGAGGGTAAGAATAACAATTGCAAGTAGTTATCCATAAGGGTTTACGGTGGAAGGGGAATTGCAAACGCGATGAACACAAGTTCTCGAGTTAACAGCGGAGAGTATCTTCAGGGTCTTCTGGTGTAGCAGACGATCATCTGTACTAAGGGGCCCTCCGAGAGGAAGTGATCACGAGATCCTAATGTTAGAGTTAGTAAAACCATTTAAACCCGAATAGAAAAGAGTTCAGAGTCCCAGAGTATAGATCGAGGAGTAAAAGATCCTAGTACCACCCAATGGCAACGTGGGCCCATGGGCCGCACGGCCATGTTAGTAAAAGTTTTGCAATGACTAGACTCAACTTCGGCCAAGGAGTTGGAAAGGGGGATTCCTACAGGCAGTCGGCTCTGATACCAACTTGTGACGCCCCCGATTCAATCGTACACTAATCATGCACGCAAATGTGTACGATCAAGATCAGGGACTCACGGGAAGATATCACAACACAACTCTACAAATAAAATAAGTCATACAAGCATCATAATACAAGCCAGGGGCCTCGAGGGCTCGAATACAAGTGCTCGATCATAGACGAGTCAGCGGAAGCAACAATATCTGAGTACAGACATAAGTTAAACAAGTTTGCCTTAAGAAGGCTAGCACAAACTGGGATACAGATCGAAAGAGGCGCAGGCCTCCTGCCTGGGATCCTCCCGACTACTCCTGGTCGTCGTCAGCGGGCTGCACGTAGTAGTAGGCACCTCCGGTGTAGTAGGGGTCGTCATCGACGGTGGCGTCTGGCTCTTGGACTCCAGCATCTGGTTGCGACAACCAGGAAGGAAGGAAAGGGGAAAAAGGGGGGAGAAAGCAACCGTGAGTACTCATCCAAAGTACTCGCAAGCAAGGAGCTACACTACATATGCATGGGTATATGTGTAAAGAGGCCATATCAGTGGACTGAACTGCAGAATGCCAGAATAAGAGGGGGATAGCTAATCCTGCCGAAGACTACGCTTCTGGCAGCCTCCGTCTTGCAGCATGTAGAAGAGAGTAGATTGAAGTCCTCCAAGTAGCATCTCCAAGTAGCATATCCAGGTAGCATCTCCAAGCGCATCTCCAGGTAGCATCTCCAAGCGCATCTCCAGGTAGCATCTCCAAGCACATCTCCAGTCGCATCGCATAGCATAATCCTACCCGGCGATCCTCTCCTCGTCGCCCTGCGGAAAAGCGATCACCGGGTTGTCTGTGGAACTTGGAAGGGTGTGTTTTATTAAGTATCCGGTTCTAGTTGTCATAAGGTCAAGGTACAACTCCAAGTCGTCCTGTTACCGAAGATCACGGCTATTCGAATAGATTAACTTCCCTGCAGGGGTGCACCACATAACCCAACACGCTCGATCCCATTTGGCCGGACACACTTTCCTGGGTCATGCCCGGCCTCGGAAGATCAACACGTCGCAGCCCCACCTAGGCAAAACAGAGAGGCCAGCACGCCGGTCTAACCTAAGCGCACAGGGGTCTGGGCCCATCGCCCATAGCACACCTGCATGTTGCGAGGGCGGCCGAAAACAGACCTAGCCTAGTGGCGTTCCAGTCCAATTCGGCGCGCGCCGCTCCGTCGCTGACGTCTGAAGTGCTTCGGCTGATACCACGACGTCAGGATACCCATAACTACTCCCACGTAGATGGTTAGTGCGTATAGGCTCGTAGCCAGACTCAGATCAAATACCAAGATCTTGTTAAGCGTGTTAAGTATCCGCGAACGCCGAACAGGGCCAGGCCCACCTGTCTCCTAGGTGGTCTCAACCTGCCCTGTCGCTCCGCCACAAAGTAACAGTCGAGGGCCGTCGGGAACCCAGGCCCACCTCTACCGGGATGGAGCCACCTGTCCTTTCAGCCCCCTCGTCAGAATCACTTGCGGGTACTCAATGAGCTGACCCGACTTTAGTCACCATCTGTATAGTATGTATGTATGTATAGTATATACCCGTGATCACCTCCCAAGTGATCACGGCCCGATAGTATAGCAAGGCGGACTGACAAGAATGTAGGGCCAATGATGATAAACTAGCACCCTATACTAAGCATTTAGGATTGCAGGTAAGGTATCAACAGATGTAGCGACAATGTCAGGCTATGCATCAGAATAGGATTAACGAAAGCAGTAACATGCTACACTACTCTAATGCAAGCAGTATAGAGGAGAATAGGCGATATCTGGTGATCAAGGGGGGGGCTTGCCTGGTTGCTCTGGCAAGAGAGATGGGTCGTCGGTGACGTAGTCGTCCACAGGGGCATCAGCATCGTCACGGGGGCTACCGGAGAGAAGAGGGGGGAGAAACAGTAAATACATAGCAAGCAAGTGCATAACAGGTCAACAAGCAGAGCTAGACGTGTTCTAACGCGGTATGAGGTGGTACAGGTTAAGGGGGGAATCATCCGGGAAAGTATTCCCGGTGTTTCGTGTTTTCGGGCAGAGGAGCCGGAGGGGGAAAGTTGCGGGTTCGATAGGTTAGGGGGGTGTGGCGGACGAACGGACTGCGTATCCGGATTCGTCTCGTCGTTCTGAACATCTTTCATGTTGAAAATATTTTAATCCGAGTTACGGATTAAAAGTTATGATTTTCTAAAGATTTTATTAATTTTTAGAATTTATTTAACTATTTAATTCTAACATTATCCAGAATAGTGCATGCTGACGTCATCATGACGTCAGCATGACGTCAGCTGTCAACAGGGAGTTGACTGGGTCAATCTGACGTGTGGGTCCCACATGTCATACACTGTTTTAGTTAACTAACAGTTAATTAGGTTAATTAGTGATTAGGTTAACCTAATTATAATTAATTAACTTAATTAATTACTTAATTAATTAATTAATATTATAATTATTTTAATTATTATTTATTTATTTATTTAATATATTTTTTTAATTTCTCTTTTTTTATTAAAACGTTTTGGGCTAGGCCCACCTGTCATTGGCACAGGGAGCCATAGCGGGTGTGGGGGGGGGTTCACGGGCGTCGGGCGCGACC
>NC_041393.1:101678132-101716202 GCF_002162155.2 Triticum dicoccoides
CTGCTGGTTCTTTCCTTTTGTTATTTTTTTGTTTGCTTTCTTTTTATCTTTTCATAATTTTCTTTTCTGTTTCTTTTAATAATTAATTTATTTTAGTTTTTGTAAAATTTAATTTCAACACCTAAATTAGCATTTAGGAATACACACTGCCACATTAATTTGGACAGCTAAATAAAATAGTTTAATATTTTATAATTTGAAAAAGGTATTAAATTAAATGTTTTGTTGCTGCTTTAATTACCTTAGTGCATCTAAACACTTTACAAAAATGTGGTTTTTGTATCAATATTATTTATGATTTATTTTCTACAACTTGAACATTTTAGTTTTAAAGTTTGAAAACTTTTGTTGTTTGCCTATACTTTAAATTTGAATTTGAATCGTTTTGAACTAACGCGAGTTTATCAACAGTAACCGAGGTGACGTGGCATCATTAGTAAAGGTTTACTGTAGCTTAATTATCCGGGCGTCACATAGAAGCAGGTAGGAGTCGGTCTACTTGTCATGAATGTGATGCATGTATTCATGATCATTGCCTTAGATATCGTCATAACTTTGCGCTTTTCTATCAATTGCTCAACAGTAATTTGTTTACCCACAGTATGTTTTCTTTCAAGAGAGAAGACTCTAGTGAAACCTATGGCCCCCGGGTCTATTTTCCATCATATATTTTCAGATCTATAAACCAAAAAAGAAAAAACACAAAAATACCTTGCTGCAATTAATTTATGTTTACTTTAGTTTGCCTTTTTATTTATCTTTTATACCTATCTCTATTAGATCTCACTCTTGTTCGTGGCCGTGAAGGGATTGACAACCCCTTTTTCGCGTTGTGTGCAAGTGTTTGTTAGTTTGTGCAGGTGCATATATTGGAGGCTTGCTTGTGCCTCCTACTGGATTGATACCTTGGTTCTTACCTGAGGGAAATACTTATCTCTACTTTGTTGCATCACCCTTTCCTCTTCAAGGGAAAAATCAACGCAAGCTCAAGAAGTAGCAGGAAGAATTTCTGGCGCCATTGTCGGCGGGTTCTACATCAAGCCTACCAAGTACCCATCATAAACTCTCATCTCTTGCACTTACATTATTTGCCATTTGCCTCTCGTTTTCCTCTCCCCCACTTGTAAAACGTTTTTAGAAAAACACAAAAATATTTGCCTTTTTATTTGCCCTTCTTTCGTTCATCTTTTTGTTTGCTATATTTGCTTGTGTTGCCATGTGCCTTGTATTTGCTTGCATCTTTACTTGCTAAAAATCTATTGATATGGATCCACTTAAAGTTTTCTACTTGGATCATCGTCGATCCATATGTGCTCGTGCTGAGAACCCAACTAGTTTAGTTGAGGGAAAATCATTAGGTGAGCATACTCGTTTTGTGCATCACCATTTGTATCAAAGAGGGAGACTCTTATGGAATCAAATAAATTGTTTGCTATGCTATGCTTGGAATATTTGTGAACTTTTTGATTTTACTTGTTGCTCTAAGAACCCTAAAAAAGACCTTCCCTACCTATGTGAGTTTAATGATAATGAAATCTTATCTTCTTATGAAAAGTGTGTTTATAGTTATTATGATATCAAACAAATCGAAGAATTTCTTGCTTTCAAGGGTGCTTATAAAGTTGCTTCTTTGATTGAAAAGTATGATATTACTCTCTACAAATCTGAAAATTTTGACATACTTAAATATTGCTATGAAAATCATGGTCATAATGCCTATGTTAAGAAATTTACTAAGAGAATGACCTTTGCTTTTGAATAAAATATTGATATGCATGAATCTATAGATAATTATGATTCTGTTGATTTGATTGACATATCATGCCTTGATGAAAATGATGCTCGCTATTCTTATGGCCATGATGCCAATATTAGTTATGCTTATGAAGATGAACTTTAAGGAAATATTCCCTAGTGGCAATAATAAAGTTATTTTTTATTTCCATAATTCATGATAAATGTTTATTATTCATGCTAGAATTGTATTAACGAGAAAGTTAGTACATGTGTGGATACATAAACAAAACCTATAGTCCCTAGTATGCCTTTACTAGACTAGCTCGTTAATCAAAGATGGTTAAGTTTCCTAACCATATACATGTGCTGTCATTTGATGAATGGGATCACATCATTAGGAGAATGATGTGATGGACATGACCCATCTGTTAGCTTAGCATTATGATCTTTTTAGTTTCATTGCTACTGCTTTCTTCATGACTTATACAAGTTCCTCAGACTATGTGATTATGCAACTCCCGAATACCAGAGGAACACTTTGTGTGCTACCAAACGTCACAACGTAAAAGGGTGATTATAAAGGTGCTCTACAGGTGTCTCTGAAGGTGTTTGTTGGGTTGGCATAGATCGAGATTAGGATTTGTCACTCCGTGTTTCGGAGAGGTATCTCTGGGCCCTCTCGGTAATACTCATCACTATAAGCCTTGCAAGCATTGTGACTAATGAGTTAGTTACGGGATGAAGTATTACATAATGAGTAAAGAGACTTGCTGGTAACGAGATTGAACTAGGTATTGAGATACTGACGATCGAATCTCGGGCAAGTAACATACTGATGACAAAGGGAACAATGTATGTTCTTATGCGGTTTGACCGATAAAGATCTTCGTAGAATATGTAGGAACCAATATGAGCATCCAGGTTCCGCTATTGGTTATTGACCGAAGATGTGTCTCGGTCATGTCTACATAGTTCTCGAACTCGTAGGGTCCGCACGCTTAAAGTTCGGTGACGATCGGTATTATGAGTTTATGTATTTTTATGTACCGAAGATAGTTTGGAGTCCCGGATGTGATCACGGACATGACAAGGAGTCTTGAAATGGTCGAGACATAAAGATTGATATATTGGACAACTATATTTGGACACCGGATGAGTTCCGGGGGTCACCGGATATTTATCGGAGTGTCGGGGGGTTATCGGAACCCCCGGGGGAACTAATGGGCCAACATGGGCCTTGTGGGAGAGAGAGGAGAGGACCTAGGGCTGGCCGCCGCCCCCCTTGGGAGTCCGAATTGGACAAGGAGGGGGGGGGCGGCGCCCCCTCTTTCCTCCCCCTGTCCCTCTCCTTCCTTCCCCCTTCCTCCTTCCTAGTTGGACTAGGAAAGGGGAGTCCTACTCCCACTAGGAGGAGGACTCCCCCTCTCCTTGGCGCGCCCCAAGGGTGGCTGGCCTCCACCTTGCTCCTTTATATACGGGGGCAGGGGGCACCCTAGGACACACAAGTTGACATCGTTTAGCCGTTTGCGGTGCCCCCTTCCACAGTTACACACCTCGGTCATATCGTTGTAGTGCTTAGGTGAAGCCCTGCGCCGGTAACTTCATCATCACCGTCATCACGCTGTCATGCTGATGAAACTCTCCCTCGGCTTCAACTGGATCAAGAGTAGGAGGGACGTCCCAAGCTGAACGGGTGCTGATCGCGAAGGTGCCGTACGTTCGATGCTAAGATCGGTCGGATCATGAAGATGTACGACTACATCAACAACATTGTCATCACGCTTCCGCTTTCGGTCTACGAGGGTACGTGGACACACTCTCCCCTGTCATTGCTATGCATCACCATGATCTTGCGTGTGCGTAGGAAATTTTTGAAATTACCGCGTCCCCCAACAGTGGCATCCGAGCCAGGTCTATGCGTAGATGTTATATGCATGAGTAGAACACAAAGAGTTGTGGGTGATAATAGTCATACTGCTTACCAGCATGTCATACTTTGATTCGGCGGTATTGTTGGATGAAGCGGCTCAGACTGACATTACGCGTACGCTTACGCGAGACTGGTTCTACCGACGTGCTTCGCACATAGGTGGCTGGTGAGTGTCTGTTTCTCCAACTTTAGTTGAATCGAGTGTGGCTACGCCCGGTCCTTGTTGAAGGTTAAAATAGCACACTTGACGAAAAATCGTTGTGGTTTTGATGCGTAGGTAAGAACGATTCTTGCTAGAAGCCCGTAGCAGCCACATAAAACTTGCAACGACAAAGTAGAGGACGTCTAACTTGTTTTTGCAGGGCTTGCTGTGATGTGATATGGTCTAGCATGATGTGATATAAATTGTTGTATGAGATGATCATGTTTTGTAACAAAGTTATCAGCAACTGGAAGGAGCCATATGATTGTCGCTTTATTGTATGCAATGCAATCGCCATGTAATTGTTTTACTTTATCACTAAGCGCTAGCGATAGTCGTAGAAACAATAGGTGGAGACACGACAATGATGCTACGATGGAGATCAAGGTGTTGCGCCGGTGACGTTGGAGATCATGACGATGCTTCGGTGATGGAGATCACGAGCACAAGATGATGATGGCCATATCATGTCACATATTTTGATTGCATGTGATGTTTATCTTTTATGCATCTTATTTTTCTTAGAACGATGGTAGCATTATAAGATGATCCCTTACTAATAAATTTCAAGGTACAAGTGTTCTCCCTGAGTATGCACCGTTGCTACAGTTCGTCATGCCGAGACACCACATGATGATCGGGTGTGATAAGCTCTACGTTCACATACAACGGGTGCAAGTCAGTTTTGCACATGTAGAATACTCAGGTTAAACTTGACGAGCCTAGCATATGCTGGCCTCGGAACACTGAGGCCGAAAGGTCGAGCGTCAATCATATAGTAGATATGATCAACATAGTGATGTTCACCATTGAAAACTACTCCATCTCACGTGATGATCAGACATGGTTTAGTTGATTTGGATCACGTGATCACTTAGATGATTAGAGGGATGTCTATCTAAGTGGGAGTTCTTAAGTAATATGATTAATTGAACTTTAATTTATCATGAACTTAGTACCTGATAGTATTTTGCATGTCTATGTTGTTGTAGATCAATGGCCCGTGCTACCATTCCTTTGAATTTTAATGCGTTCCTAGAGAAAGCTAAGTTGAAAGATGATGGCAGCAACTACACGAACTTGGTCCGTAACTTGAGGATTATCCTCATTGCTGCTCAGAAGAATTACGTCCTGGAAGCACCGTTAGCTGTACCACCCGCACCCGCAATTGCAGACATTGTGAATGCCTGGCAAACGCGTGTTGATGACTACTCGATAGTTCAGTATGCCATGCTTTACGGCCTAGAACCAGGACTTCAACGACGTTTTGAACGTCATGGAGCATATGAGATGTTCCAGGAGTTGAGGTTGATATTACAAGGAAATGCCCAGATTGAGAGATATGAAGTCTCCAATAAATTCTACAACTGTAAAATGGAAGAGAATAGTTCTATCACTGAACACATACTCAGAATGTCTGGGTACCACAACCACTTGACTCAACTGGGAGTTAATCTTCCTGATGATAGTGTCATTAACAGAGTTCTTCAATCACTGCCGCCAAGCTACAAAAGCTTCATGATAAACTATAATATGCAAGGGATGAACAAGACTATTCCCGAGCTCTTCGCGATGCTAAAAGCCGCGGAGGTAGAAATCAAAAAAGGAGCATCAAGTGTTGATGGTCAATAAGACCACTAGTTTCAATAAAACGGCAAAGGGAAGAAAGGGAACTTCTAGAAGAACGACAAAAATGTTGCTGCTCAAGAGAAGAAACCCAAGTCTGGACCTAAGCCTGAAACTGAGTGCTTCTACTTCAAAGGGACTGGTTACTGGAAGCGGAACTGCCCCAAGTATTTGGCGGATAAGAAGGATGGCAAAGTGAAAGGTATATTTGATATACATGTTATTGATGTGTACTTAACTAATGCTCGTAGTAGCGCCTGGGTATTTGATACTGGTTCTGTTGCTCATATTTGCAACTCGAAACACAAGCTACGGATTAAGCAAAGATTGGCTAAGGACGAGGTGACGATGTGCGTAGGAAATGGTTCCAAATTCGATGTGGTCACGGTCGGCACGCTACCTCTACATCTACCATTGGGATTAGTTTTAGACCTGAATAATTGTTATTTGGTGCCAGCGTTGAGCATGAACATTATATCTTGATCTTGTTTAATGCGAGACGGTTATTCATTTAAATCAGAGAATAATGGTTGTTCTATTTATATGAGTAATACTCCCTCCGTCCGGAAATACTTGTCATCAAAATGAATAAAAGGGGATGTATCTAGATGTATTTTAGTTCTAGATACAACCCTTTTTGTCCATTAATTATGATGACAAGTATTGTTGGACGGAGGGAGTATCTTTTATGGTCATGCATCCTTGATGAGTGGTCTATTTTTTTGAATCTCGATAGTAGTGATACACATATTCATAGTGTTGAAGCCAAAAGATTGAAGTTTAATAATGATAGTGCAACTTATTTGTGGCACTGCCATTTGGGTCATATCGGTATAAAGCGCATGATGAAACTCCATACTGATGAACTTTTGGAATCACTTGATTATGAATCACTTGGTGCTTGCGAACCGTGCCTTATGGGTAAGATGACTAAAACTTCGTTCTCTGGAACAGTGGAACAAGCTATTGACTTGTTGAAAATAATAAATACCGATGTATGCGGTCCAATGAGTACTGGTGCTCGTGGTGGGTATCGTTATTTTCTTACCTTCACAGATTATTTGAGCAGATATGGTTATATCTACTTAATGAAGCATAAGTCTGAAACATTTGAAAAGTTCAAAAAAATTCAGAGTGAAGTGGAAAATCATCGTAACAAGAAAATAAAGTTTCTACGATCTGATCATGGCGGAGAATATTTGAGTTACGAGTTTGGTCTTCATTTGAAACAACATGGGATAGTTTCACAATTAACGCCACCTGGAACACCATAGCGAAATACTGTGTCCGAATGTCATAACCGTACTTTATTAGATATGGTGCGATGTATGATGTCTCTTACTGATTTACCGCTATCGTTTTGGGGTTATGCTTTAGAGACGACTGCATTCACTTTAAATAGGGCACCATAAAAATCCGTTGAGACGACGCCTTTTGAACTGTGGTTTGGCAAGAAACCAAAGTTGTCGTTTCTTAAAGTTTGGGGCTGCGATGTTGATGTCTACTACACAACCTTCTTCTTGTAGACGTTGTTGGGCCTGCAAGTGCACAGGTTTGTAGGACAGTAGCAAATTTCCCTCAAGTGGAAGACCTCAGGTTTATCAATCCGTGGGAGGCGTAGGATGAAGATGGTCTCTCTCAAACAACCCTACAACCAAATAACAAAAAGTCTCTTGTGTACCCAACACACCCAATACAATGGCAAATTGTATAGGTGCACTAGTTTGGCGAAGAGATGGTGATACAAGTGCAAAATAGATAGTAGATAAAGGTTTTTGTAATCTGAAATAATAAAAACAGCAAGGTAACTAATGATAAAAGTGAGCGTAAACGGTATTGCAATGATAGGAAACAAGGCCTAGGGTTCATACTTTCACTAGTGCAAGTTCTCTCAACAATAATAACATAGGTAGATCATATAACAAGCCCTCAACATGCAACAAAGAGTCACTTCGAAGCCACTAATAGCGGAGAACAAACATAGAGATTATGGTAGGGTACGAAACCACCTCAAAGTTATTCTTTCGGATCGATCTATAAAAGAGTTCGTACTAGAATAACACCTTAATATACAAGTCAACCAAAACCCTAATGTCTAGATACTGCATTGTCACCTCAAGTATCCGTGGGCACACAATCTCAGATTCATCCAACCAACACAAAGTACTTCAAAGAGTGCCCCAAAGTTTCTACCGGAGAGTCAAGAACGTGTGGCAACCCCTATGCATAGGTTCCCAATGTCACAAAACCCGCAAGTTGATCACCAGAACATACATCAAGTGGCACATGATATCCCATTGTCACCACAGATAATCACGGCAAGACATACATCAAGTGTTCTCATAAAAGACTCAATCCGATAAGATAACTTCAAAGGGGAAACTCAATTCATCACAAGAGAGTAGAGGGGGAGAAACATCATAAGATCCAACTACAATAGCAAAGCTTGAGATACATCAAGATCGTGCCATAGAGGAACACGAGAGAGAACACGAGAGAGAGAGAGAGAGAGATCAAACACATAGCTACTGGTACATACCCTCAGCCCCGAGGGTGAACTACTCCCTCCTCGTCATGGATAGCGCCGGTATGATGAAGATGGCTACCGGTGATGGGATCCCCCTCTGACAGGGTGCCGGAACGGGCTCCCGAGAGGTTTTTGGTGGCTACAGAGGCTTGCGGCGGCGGAACTCCCGATCTATCTTCTGTTCTGGAAGTTTTACGATACATAGGTATATATGGGTGCAGGGGGTACGTCGGTGGAGCTACGGGGGCCCCACGAGGTAGGGGAGCGCGCCCGGGGGGGGGGGCGCCCCCACCCTCGTGGGCAGCCCGTATCTCCCCTGACGTGCACTCCAAGTTCCCTGGGTTGCTTTCCTTCCAAAAGTAACTTCTCCAGTTGATTTCGTTCCGTTTTGACTCCGTCTGATATTCCTTTTCCTCGAAACACTGAAATAGGCATAAAACAACAAATCTGGGTTGGGCCTCCGGTTAATAGGTTAGTCCCAAAAATAATATAAAAGTGGATAATAAAGCCCAATATTGCCTAAAACAGTAGATAAAGTAGCATGGAGCAATCAAAAATTATATATACGTTGGAGACGTATCAGGCATCCCCAAGCTTAATTCCTTCTCGTCCTCGAGTAGGTAAATGATAAAAAAGAATTTTTGATGCGGAGTGATACTTTGCCATAATTTCAATATAGATCTTCTTAATTGTGATAGGAATATTCAGATCCGAAAGATTCAAGACAAAAGTTCATATTGACACAAAAATAATAATACTTCAAGCATACTAATCAAAGCAATCATGTCTTCTCAAAATAACATGGCAAAAGAAAGTTCATCCCTACAAAATCATATGGTTAGTCTATGCTTCATTTTCGTCACACAAAGATGTTCCCAAATTATATACCCCCGATAACAAGCCAAGCAATTGTTTCATACTCAAATAATCTCAAACTTTTTCAACTTTCACGCAATACATGAGCGCGAGCCATGGATATAGCACTATGGGTGGAATAGAATATGATGATAGGGATTGTGTGGAGAAGACAAAAGTGAGAAAGTCTCACATTGACGAGGCTAATCAACGGGCTATGGAAATGCCCATCAATTGATGTCAACATGAGGAGTAGGGATTGCCATGCAACAGATGCACTAGAGCTATGAACGCTTCACAAAAGAAAACTAGTGGGTGTGCATCCAACTTGCTTGCTCACGCAGACCTAGGGCATTTTGAGGAAGCCCATCATTGGAATATACAAGCCAAGTTCTATAATGAAAAATTCCCACTAGTATAAAAAGACAACTCATGAGACTCACTATCATGAAGATTTTGGTGCTACTTTGAAGCACAATATATGAGACTCACTACATGAAGAACAAGGTGCTACTTTGAAGCACAAGTGTGGTAAAAGGATAGTAGCATTGTCCCTTCTCTCTTTTTCTTTTTTTTTGTTTGGGCCTTTCTCTTTTTTTATGGCCTCTTTTTTTTCGTCCGGAGTCTCCTCCCGACTTATGGGGGAATCATAGTCTCCATCATCCTTTCCTCACTTGGGACAATGCTCTAATAATGATGATCATCACACTTTTATTTTTCTTACAACTCAACAATTACAACTCGATACTTAGAACAAAGTATGACTCTATATGAATGCCTCCGGCGGTGTACCGGGATGGTGCAATGAATCAAGAGTGACACGTATGGAATAATGCATGGTGGCTTTGCCACAAATACGATGTCAACTACATGATCATGCAATGGCAATATGACAAAAGTAATGTATGTCATGATGATGATGGTGGAAGTTGCATGGCAATATATCTCGGAATGGCTATGGAAATGCCATGATAGGTAGGTATGGTGGCTGTTTTGAGGAAGATATAAGGAGGTTTATGTGTGATAGAGCGAATCATATCACGGGGTTTGGATGCACCTGTGAAGTTTGCACTAACTCTCAAGGTGAGAAAGGGCAATGCACGGTACCGAAGAGGCTAGCAAAGGTGGAAAGGTGAGAGTGTGTATAATCCATGGACTCAACATTAGTCAAAAGAACTCATATACTTATTGCAAAAATTTAGAAGCCATCAAAAATCAAGTACTACGCGCATGCTCCTAGGGGGATAGATTGGTAGGAAAAGACCATCGCTCGTCCCCGACCGCCACTCATAAGTATGCACAAGCCAGGTACACTTCATGTTTCAAATTTGTTACACAACTTTAACCATACGTGCATGCTACGGGACTTGCAAACTTCAACACAAGTATTTCTCAAATTCACAATTATCAACTAGCACGACTTTGATATTATCACCTCCATATCTCAAAACAATTATCAAGCATCAAACTTATCTTAGTATTCAATTCACTCAAAAGAAAGTTTCACATATCTTGAATACCAAGTATATTAATTTTAAGCAAATTACCATGCTATTAATGACTCTCAAAATAATATAAGTGAAGCATGAGAGTTCATATATTTCTTCAAAATAAAACCACCATTGTGCTCTAAAAGATATAAGTGATGCACTAGAGCAAATGACAAACTACTCCGAAAGATATAAGTGAAGATCAATGAGTAGCTAAATAATTATGTAACTATGCGAAGACTCTCTCTCATTAAAGAATTTCAGGTCTTGATACTTTATTCAAACAGCAAGCAAAGCTAAAGAAAACATTGCAAGGATAGCACAACTCATGTGAAGAAGAAAAAACTTAGGCTCAACCGTTACTAACCGATAATTGTTGAAGAAGAAAGGTGGGATGCCTACCGGGGCATCCCCAAGCTTAGATGATTGAGACTCCTTGAAATATTATCTTGGGGTGCCTTGGGCATCCCCAAGCTTGAACTTTTGTGTCTCCTTAATTCCTCTCATATCATGGTTTCTTTTTTTATCAAAAGCTTCATTCGCAACAAACTCAACAAGAACTCGTGAGATAGGTTAGTATAAACCAATGCAAAACCTTATCATTTTCTACTGTAACAAATCACTAAAATTATTATTCAACATTGCATACTAAATGCCTCTGCATATTTAATACTCCTATCCTAAAATAGAATCATTAAACAAGCAAACATATGCAAACAATGCAACCATAACAGCAATCTCTCAACATAGTACAGTCTGTAAAGAATGCAAGATTCATCAAACTTACCTAACTCCAAAAATTATAAACTAAAATTCCCACTGTAATAAATTTATCAGATCTCAATATGCAAAAAGATTCAACATTATACCACTCTCTGACTTTTCTAGAGAATTTTTGCAACAGCGGTAAACTTTCTGTTTTCAAACAGCAACACGTATACTAGCAAAATAAGCATGGCAAAGGCTATCCTTGACTTCTTTATTGAAACTAAAGATGCAAAACATTATTCTAACCAACAGCAAGCAAATACTAACAAAATAAAATAACATGACGCTCCAAGCAAAACACATATCATGTGGTGAATAAAAATATAGCTCCAAGTGAAGTTACCGATGAACGAAGACGAAAGAGGGGATGTCATCCGGGGCATCACCAAGCTTAGACTTTTGGCTATCCTTGAATATTAACTTGGGGTGCCTTGGGCATCCCCAAGCTTAGTCTCTTGCCACTCCTTGTTCCATAGTCCATCGAATCTTTACCCAAAACTTGAAAACTCCACAACACAAAACTCAACAGAAAACTCGTAAGCTCCGTTAGTATAAGAAAATAAAACCACCACATAGGTACTGTAATGAACTCATTCTAAGTTCATATTGGTGTAATATATACTGTATTCCAACTTGTCTATGGTTCATACCCTCCGATACTACTCATAGATTCATCAAAATAAGCAAACAACACATAGAAAACAGAATCTGTCAAAAACAGGACAGTCTGTAGTAATATGTATCAAACGTATACTTCTGGAACTCCAAAAATTCTACCAAATTAGGAAGTCCTAGGAAATTCGTGTGCCAATCCAGAGCAAAACGAATCAGATCAGAAGCATGTTTCTGTGAATTAACAAAACTAATTTACTGGGTGCAAAAGTTTCTGATTTTCAGCAGGATGAACACAACTATCACCGTAAGCTATCCTAAAGGTCTTACTTGGCACTTCATTGAAACAAAATCTATAAAACATGATTACTACAGTAGCATAATCATGTGGACACACAAAAACAGTAAGGATAAATATTGGGTTGTCTCCCAACAAGCGCTTTTCTTTAATGCCTTTCTAGCTAGGCATGATGATGACAATGATGCTCACATAAAAGATAAGAATTGAAACATAACGGGAGCATCATGAAGCATATGACTAGCACTTTTAAGTCTAACCTACTTCCTATGCATAGGGATTTTGTGAGCAAACAACTTATGAGAACAATAATCAACAAGCATAGGAAGGTAACACAAGTATAGCTTCAAGAATTTAAGCACATAGAGAGGAAACTTGATATTATTGCAATTCCTACAAGCATATGTTCCTTCCTAATAATAATTTTCAGTAGCATCATTAATGAATTCAACAATATAACCAGCACCTAAAGCATCCTTTTCATGATCTACAAGCATAGAAAATTTACTACTCTCCACATAAGCAAAATTCTTCTCATGAATAGTAGTGAGAGCAAACTCAACAAAATAACTATCATGTGATTGAAAATTAAGATCAAGATGACAAGTTTCATGGTTATCATTATTCTTTAAAGCATACGTGTCATCACAATAATCATCATAGATAGGAGGCATGCTTTCATCATAGTAAATTTGCTCATCAAAGCTTGGGGGACAAAATATATCATATTCATCAAACATAGCTTCCCCAAGCTTGTGGCTTTGCATATCATTAGCATCATGGATATTCAAGGAATTCATACTAACAACATTGCAATCATGCTCATCATTCAAAGATTTTATGCCAAGCATTCTATGTACTTCTTCTTCTAGTAGTTGAGCACAATTTTCCTTTCCATCATACTCACGAAAGACATTAAAAAGATGAAGCATATGAGGCATCCTTAATTCCATTTTTTAGTTTTCTTTTCTAAACTAGAGTAGTGCTAAAACAAGAAACAAAAAGATTCGATTGCAAGATCTAAAGATATACCTTCAAGCGCTAACCTCCCCGGCAACGGCGCCAGAAAAGAGCTTGATGTCTACTACACAGCCTTCTTCTTGTAGACGTTGTTGGGCCTGCAAGTGCACAGGTTTGTAGGATAGTAGCAAATTTCCCTCAAGTGGATGACCTAAGGTTTATCAATCCGTGGGAGGCGTAGGATGAAGATGGTCTCTCTCGAACAACCCTGCAACCAAATAACAAAAAGTCTCTTGTGTCCCCAACACACCCAATACAATGGCAAATTGTATAGGTGCACTAGTTCGGCGAAGAGATGGTGATACAAGTGTAAAATAGATAGTAGATAAAGGTTTTTGTAATCTGAAATAATAAAAACAGCAAGGTAACTAATGATAAAAGTGAGCGTAAACGGTATTGCAATGATAGGAAACAAGGCCTAGGGTTCATACTTTCACTAGTGCAAGTTCTCTCAACAATAATAACATAGATAGATCATATAACAAGCCCTCAATATGCAACAAAGAGTCACTCTGAAGCCACTAATAGCGGAGAACAAACGTAGAGATTATGGTAGGGTACGAAACCACCTCAAAGTTATTCTTTTGGATCGATCTATAAAAGAGTTCGTACTAGAATAACACCTTAAGATACAAATCAACCAAAACCCTAATGTCTAGATACTCCATTGTCACCTCAAGTATCCGTGGGCATGATTATACGATATGCATCACACAATCTCAGATTCATCCAACCAACACAAAGTACTTCAAAGAGTGCCCCAAAGTTTCTACCGGAGAGTCAAGAACGTGTGCCAACCCCTATGCATAGGTTCCCAATGTCACAAAACCCGCAAGTTGATCACCAAAACATACATCAAGTGGCACATGATATCCCATTGTCACCACATATAATCAGGGCAAGACATACATCAAGTGTTCTCATAAAAGACTCAATCCGATAAGATAACTTCAAAGGGGAAACTCAATTCATCACAAGAGAGTAGAGGGGGAGAAACATCATAAGATCCAACTACAATAGCAAAGCTCGGGATACATCAAGATCGTGCCATAGAGGAACACGAGAGAGAACACGAGAGAGAGATAGATCAAACACATAGCTACTGGTACATACCCTCAGCCCCGAGGGTGAACTACTCCCTCCTCGTCATGGATAGCATCGGGATGATGAAGATGGCCACCGGTGATGGGATCCCCCTCCGGCAGGGTGCTGGAATGGGCTCCTGAGAGATTTTTGGTGGCTACAGAGGCTTGCGGCGGCGGAACTCCCGATCTATCTTCTGTTCTGGAAGTTTTACGATACGTAGGTATATATGGGTGCATGGGGTACGTCGGTGGAGCTACGGGGGCCCCACGAGGTAGGGGGCGCCCCCGGGGGGGTGCGCCGCCCACCCTCGTGGGCAGCCCATATCTCCCGTGACGTGCACTCCAAGTTCCCTGGGTTGCTATCCTTCCAAAAATAACTTCTCCAGTTGATTTCGTTCCGTTTTGACTCCGTCTGATATTCCTTTTCCTCGAAACACTGAAATAGGCATAAAACAGCAAATCTGGGCTGGGCCTCCGAATAATAGGTTAGTCCCAAAAATAATATAAAAGTGGATAATAAAGCCCAATATTGCCTAAAACAGTGGATAAAGTAGCATGGAGCAATCAAAAATTATATATACGTTGGAGACGTATAAGATGCTTATGTGAAAAAGCTTCGACCTGATAAGCTCGAACCCAAATCGGAGAAGTGCGTCTTCATAGGATACCCAAAGGAAACTGTTGGTAGACCTTCTATCACAGATCCGAAGGCAAAATCTTTGTTGCTAAGAATGGATCGTTTCTAGAGAAGGAGTTTCCCTCGGAAGAAGTGAGTGGGAGGAAAGTAGAACTTGATGAGGTAACTGTACCTGCTCCCTTATTGGAGAGTAGTTCATCGCAGAAATCCGTTCATGTGATTCCTACACCAATTAGGGAGGAAACTAATGATGATGATCAGGAAGCTTCAGATCACGTTACTACCGAACCTCGTAGGTCTTCCAGCGTAAGATCTACACCAGAGTGGGACGGTAATACTATTTTGGAAGTCATGTTACTAGACCATGATGAACCTACGAACTATGAGGAAGCGATGATGAGCCCAGATTCTGCGAAATGGCTTGAGGCCATGAAATCTGAGATAGGATCCATGTATGATAACAAAGTGTGGACTTTGGTGGACTTGCCCGATGATCGGCAAGCCATAGAAAATAAATGGATCTTTAAGAAGAAGACCGACGCAGACGGTAATGTTATTGTTTACAAACCTCGACTTGTTGCAAAATGTTTTTGACAACTTCAAGGAGTTGACTATGATGAGACTTTCTCACCCATAGCGATGCTTATGTCTGTCCGAATCATGTTAGCAATTGTTGCATTTTATGATTATGAAATTTGGCAAATGGATGCCAAAACTGCATTCCTGAATGGATTTCTAGAAGAAGAGTTGTATATGATGCGACCAGAAGGTTTTGTCGATCCAAAGGTTGCTAGCAAAGTGTGCAAGCTCCAGTGATCCATTTATGGACTGGTGCAAGCCTCTCAGAGTTGGAATAAACATTTTGATAGTGTGATCAACGCATATGGTTTTATACAGACTTTGGGAGAAGCATGTATTTACAAGAAAGTGAGTGGGAGCTTTGTAGCATTTCTCATCTTATATGTATATGACATATTGTTGATTGGAAATGATATAGAATTTCTGGATAGCATAAAGGGATGCCTGAATAAGAGTTTTCCTATGAAAGACCTTGGAGAAGCTGCTTACATATTGGGCATCAAGATCTATAGAGATAGATCAAGACGCTTAATTGGACTTTCATAAAGCACATACCTTGATAAAGTTTTGAAGAAGTTCAAAATGGATCAGTCAAAGAAAGGGTTCTTGCATGTGTTACAAGGTGTGAAGTTGAGTCAGACTCAAAGCTCGACCACCGCAGAAGATAGAGAGAAAATGAAAGTCATTCCCTATGCTTCGGCCATAGGTTCTATCATGTATGCAATGTTGTGTACCAGACCTGATGTATGTCTTGCTATAAGCATAGCAGGGAGGTACCAAAGTAATCCCGGAGTGAAGCACTGGACAACGGTCAAGAACATCCTGAAATACATGAAAAAGACTAAGGATATGTTTCTCGTTTATGGAGGTGAAAAAGAGCTCGTCGTAAATGGTTACGTTGATGCAAGCTTTGACACTGATCCGGATGACTCTAAGTCGCAAACCGGATACATATTTTTATTGAATGGAGGAGCTATCAGTTGGTGCAGTTCCAAGCAAAGCGTCGCGGTGATATCTACATGTGAAGCGGAGTACATTGCTGCTTCAGAAGCAGGGAATGAAGGAGTTTGGATGAAGGAGTTCATATCCGATCTAGGTGTCATACCTAGTGCATCGGGTCCAATGAAAATCTTTTGTGACAATACAGGTGCAATTTCCTTGGCAAAGGAATCCAGATTTCACAAGAGAACCAAGCACATCAAGAGACACTCCAATTCCATCCGTCATCAAGTGTCGGAAGAGGACACGAATCTGAATGTTGCAGACCCGTTGACTAAGCCTCTTCCACAAGCAAAAATTGATCAGCACCAAAGCTCCATGGGTGTTAGAATCATTACCATGTAACTTGACAAAAAATCGTTGTGGTTTTGATGCGTAGGTAAGAACGGTTCTTGCTAGAAGCCCGTAGCAGCCACGTAAAACTTGCAACAATAAAGTAGAGGACGTCTAACTTGTTTTTGCAGGGCTTGCTGCGATGTGATATGGTCAAAGCATGACGTGATATAATTTGTTGTATGAGATGATCATGTTTTGTAGCAAAGTTATCGGCAACTGGCAGGAGCCATATGGTTGTCGCTTTATTGTATGCAATGCAATCGCCATGTAATTGTTTTACTTTATCACTAAGCGGTAGCGATAGTCGTAGTAACAATAGTTGACGAGAAGACAACGATGCTACGATGGAGATCAAGGTGTCGCGCTGGTGATGATGGAGATCATGACAATGCTTCGGTGATGGAGATCATGAGCACAAGATGATGATGGCCATATCATGTCACATATTTTGATTGCATGTTATGTTTATCTTTTATGCATCTTATTTTGCTTAGTACGGCGGTAGCATTATAAGATGATCCCTTACTAAATTTCAAGGTATAAGTGTTCTCCCTGAGTATGCACCATTGCTACAGTTCGTCGTGCCGGGACACCACGTGATGATTAGGTGTGATAAGCTCTACATTCACATACAACAGGTGCAAGCCAGTTTTGCACACGCAGAATACTCGGGTTAAACTTGACGAGCCTAGCATATGTAGTAATGGCCTCGGAACACCGAGACCGAAAGGTCGAACGTGAATCATATAGTAGATATGATCAACATAGTGATGTTCACCATTGAAAACTACTCCATCTCACGTGATGATCGGACATGGTTTAGTTGATTTGGATCATGTGATCATCTAGATCACTAGAGGGATGTCTATCTAAGTGGGAGTTCTTAAGTAATATGATTAATTGAACTTTAATTTATCATGAACTTAGTCCTGATAGTTATTTTGCATGTCTATGTTACTATATATCAATGGCCCGTGCTATCATTCCTTTGAATTTTAATGCGTTCCTAGAGAAAGCTAAGTTGAAAGATGATGGCAGCAACTACATGGACTGGGTCCGAAACTTGAGGATTATCCTCATTGCTGCACTGAAGAATTACATCCTGGAAGCACCGTTGGGTGCCAGGCCTGCTGCAGATGCTACTGATGACGTTAAGAACATCTGGCAGAGCAAAGCTGATGACTACTCAATAGTTCAGTGTGCCATGCTTTACGGCTTAGAACTGGGACTTCAACGACGTTTTGAATGTCATGGAGCATATGAGATGTTCCAAGAGTTGAAGTTAATATTTCAAGCAAATGCCCGAGTTGAGAGATATTAAATCTCCAACAAGTTCTATAGCTGCAAAATGGTGGAGAATATTTATGTCAGTGAAAACATACTCAAAATGTCTGGGTACCATAACCACTTGACTCGGTTGGGAGTTAATTTTCCTGATGATAGTGTCATTGACAGAGTTCTTCAATCACTGTCACCAAGCTATAAAGTCTTCGTGATGAACTATAATATGCAAGGGATGAACAAGACTATTCCCGAGCTCTTTGCAATGCTAAAGGCTACGGAAGTAGAAATCAAGAAGGAGAATCATTTGTTGATGGTCAACAAGACCACTAGTTTCAAGAAAAGGGCAAAGGGAAGAAGGGGAACTTCAAGAAGAATGACAAAAAGGTTGCTGCTCAAGAGAAGAAACCCAAGTCTGGACCTAAGCCTGAAACTAAGTGCTTCTACTGCAAAGGGACTGGTCACTGGAAGCCGAACGGCCCCAAGTATTTGGTGGATAAGAAGGATAGCAATGTGAAAGGTATATTTGATATACATGTTATTGATGTGTACCTTACTAATGCACGTAGTAGCGCCTGGGTATTTGATACTGGTTCTGTTGCTCATATTTGCAACTCGAAACAGGGGCTACGGATTAAACAAAGATTGGCTAAGGACGAGGTGACGATGCGCGTGGGAAATGGTTCCAAGTTCGATATGATCACCGTTGGCATGCTACCTCTACATCTACCTTCGGGATTAGTTTTAGACCTGAATAATTGTTATTTGGTGCCAGCGTTGAGCATGAACATTATATCTGGATCTTGTTTGATGCAAGACGGTTATTCATTTAAATCAGAGAATAATGGTTGTTCTATTTATATGAGTAATATCTTTTATGGTCACGCACCCTTGCTGAATGGTCTATTTTTGTTGAATCTCGATAGTGATGATACACATATTCATAATATTGAAGCCAAAAGATGCAAAGTTGATAATGATAGTGCAACTTATTTGTGGCACTGTCGTTTGGGTCATATCGGTATAAAGCTCATGAAGAAACTCCATGCCGATGGACTTTTGGAATCACTTGATTATGAATCACTTGGTGCTTGCGAACCGTGCCTTATGGGCAAGATGACTAAAACTCTGTTCTCCGGAACAATGGAATGAGCTACTGACTTATTGGAAATAATACATATAGATGTATGCGGTCCAATGAGTGTTGAGGCTCGTGGCAGGTATCATTATTTTCTTACCTTCACAGATGATTTGAGCAGATATGGTTATATCTACTTAATGAAGCATAAGTCTGAAACATTTGAAAAGTTCAAAGAATTTCAAAGTGAAGTGGAAAATCATCGTAACAAGAAAATAAAGTTTTTATGATCTGATCGTGGAGGTGAATATTTGAGTTATGAGTTTGGTCTTCACTTGAAACTACATGGGATAGTTTCATAACTAACGCCACCCGGAACACCACAACGAAATGGTGTGTCTGAATGTCGTAACCGTACTTTATTGGATATGGTGCGATCTATGATGTCTCTTACTGATTTACCGCTATCGTTTTGGGGTTATGCTTTAGAGACAGCTGCATTCACTTTAAATAGGGCACCATCAAAATCCGTTGAGATGATGCCTTATGAACTGTGGTTTGGCATGACCAATATTGTCGTTTCTTAAAGTTTGGGGCTGTGATTCTTATGTGAAAAAGCTTCAACCTGATAGGCTCAAAACCAAGTCGGAGAAGTTTGTCTTCATAGGATACCCAAAGGAAACTGCTGGGTACACCTTCTATCATAGATCCGGAGGCAAAATCTTTGTTGCTAAGAATGGATCCTTTCTAGAGAAGGAGTTTCTCTTGAAAGAAGAGAGTGGGAGAAAACTAGAACTTGATGAGGTAATGGTACCTTTTCCCTTATTGGAAAGTAGTTTATCAGATAATCAGTTCCAGTGATTCCTACACCAATTAGTGAGGAAGTTAATGATGATGATCATGAAACTTCAGATCAAGTTACTACCGAACCTCGTAGGTCTTCCAGAGTGAGATCCGCACTAGGGTGGTGTGGTAATCCTGTTCTGGAAGTCATGTTACTAGACCATGGTGAACCTACGAACTATTAGGAAGTGATGATGAGCCCATATTCCGTGAAATGGCTTGAGGCCATGAAATCTGAGATGTGATCCATGTATGAAAACAAAGTGTGGACTTTGGTGGACTTGCCCGATGATCGGCAAGCCATAGAAAATAAATGGATCTTCAAGAAGAATACCGACGCAGATGGTAATGTTACGGTCTACAAAGCTCGACTTGTTGTGAAAGGTTTTCGACAAGTTCAAGGAGTTGACTATGATGAGGCTTTCTCACCCGTAGCGATGCTTAAGTCTGTCTGAATCATGTTAGCAATTGCCGCATTTTATGATTATTAAATTTGGCAGATGGATGTCAAAACTGCATTCCTGAATGGATTTCTGGAAGAAGAGTTGTATATGATGCAACTAGAAGGTTTTGTCGATCCAAAGGATTCTAACAAAGTGTGCAAGCTCTAGTGATCCATTTATGGACTGGTGCAACCCTCTCGGAGTTGGAATAAACGCTTTGATAGTGTGATCAAAGCATATGGTTTTATACATACTTTTGGGGAAGCCTGTATTTACAACAAAGTGAGTGGGAGCTCCGTAGCATTTCTAATATTATATGTGGATGACATATTGTTGATTGGAAATGATATAGAATTTCTGGATAGCATAAAGGGATACCTGAATAAGAGTTTTTCCATGAAAGACCTCGGTGAAGCTGCTTACATATTGGGCATCAAGATCTATAGAGATAGATCAAGACCCTTAATTGGACTTTCACAAAGCACATACCTTGATAAAGTTTTGAAGAAGTTCAAAATGGACCAGTCAAAGAAAGGGTTCTTGCCTGTGTTACAAGGTGTGAAGTTCAGTCAGACTCAATGCCCAACCACTGCAGAAGATAGAGAGAAAATGAAAGTCATTCACTATGCTTCAGCCATAGGTTGTATCATGTATGCAATGCTATGTACCAGACCTGATGTGTGCCTTGCTATAAGCACAGCAGGGAGGTACCAAAGTAATCCTGGAGTGGAGCAGTGGACAGCGGTCAAGATCATCCTGAAATACCTAAGAAGGACTAAGGATGTGTTTCTCGTTTATGGAGGTGAAAAAGAGCTCATCGTGAAGGGTTACGTCGATGCAAGCTTTGACACTGGTCCTGATGACTCTAAGTCGCAAACCGGATACATATTTTTATTGAATGGAGGAGCTGTCAGTTGGTGCAGTTCCAAGCAGAGCGTCGTGGCGGGATCTAAGTGTGAAGCGGAGTACATTTCTGATTCGGAAGCAGCAAATGAAGGAGTCTGGATGAAGGAGTTCATATCCGATCTAGGTGTCATACCTAGTGCATCGGGTCCAATGAAAATATTTTGTGATAATACTCGTGCAATTGCCTTGGCAAAGGAATCAGATTTCACAAGAGAACCAAGCACATCAAGAAACGCTTCAATTCTGTCCGTCATCAAGTGTCGGATAGGGACATAGAGATTTGCAAGATACACACAGATCTGAATGTTGCAGACCCTTTGACTAAGCCTCTTCCACGAGCAAAACATGATCAGCACCACAGCTCCATGGGTGTTAGAATCATTACTATGTAATCTAGATTATTGACTCTAGTGCAAGTGGGAGACTAAAGGAAATATGCCCTAGAGGCGATAATAAAGTTATTACTTATTTCCTTATTTCATGATAAATGTTTATTATTCATGCTATAATTGTATTAACCGGAAACTTAGTACATGTGTGAATACATAGACAAAACATATTGTCCCTAGTATGCTTCTACTTGACTAACTTGTTAATCAAAGATGGTTAGGTTTACTAACCATAGACATGTGTTGTCATTTGATGAACGGGATCACATCATTAGGAGAATGATGTGTTGGACATGACCCATCCGTTAGCTTAGCATTATGATCGTTACAGTTTCATTGCTACTGCTTTCTTCATGACTTATACATGTTCCTCAGACTATGAGATTATGCAACTCCCGAATACCGGAGGAACATCTTGTGTGCTATCAAATGTCACAACGTAAATGGGTGATTATAAATATGCTCTACAGGTGTCTCCGAAGGTGTTTGTTGGGTTGGCATAGATCGAGATTAGGATTTGTCACTCCGTGTTTCGGAGAGGTATCTCTGGGCCCTCTCAGTAATGCTCATCACTATAAGCCTTGCAAGCATTGTGATTAATGAGTTAGTTGCGGGATGAAGTATTACAGAACGAGTAAAGAGACTTGCCGGTAAGGAGATTGAACTAGGTATGATGATACCGACGATCGAATCTCGGGCAAGTAACATACCGATGACAAAGGGAATAACGTATGTTGTTATGCGGTTTGACCGATAAAGATCTTCGTAGAATATGTAGGAGCCAATATGAGAATCTAGGTTCCACTATTGGTTATTGATCGGAGATGTGTCTCGGTCATGTCTACATAGTTCTCGAACCCGTAGGGTCCGCACGCTTAACATTCGATGACGGTTTGTATTATGAGTTATGTGTTTTGATGACCGAAGTTTGTTCGGAGTCCCGGATGAGATCATGGACATGATGAGGAGTCTCAAAATGGTAGAGACATAAAGATTCACATATTGGAAGGCTACATTCAAACACTGGAATGGTTCGGGTCGTTTCGGATAAGTTTCAGAGTACCGGGGGTTACCGGAACCCCCTCTGAGAAGTTATTGGGCCTCATGGGCCTTAGTGGAGAAGGGAGAGGGCCGGCCAGGAGGTGGCGCCCCCCCTTGCTCCAATCCAAATTGGACAAGGGGAGGGGACGGCGCCCCCTCCTTCCTTCTCTCCTCCTCCTCCTCCCCCCCTTCTCCAACTTGGAATAGGAAAGGGGGGGCGAATCCTATTAGGTTTGGAGTCCTAGTAGGACTCCCCCCCATGGAGCGCCTCCACTCTTGGCCGGCCTCCTCTCCCCCTCCTTTATATGCGTGGCCAAGGGGCACCCCATAGACACACAAGTTGATCTTTTAGCCGTGTGCAGTGCCCCCCTCCACAGTTACACACCTCAGTCATATCGTCGTAGTGCTTAGGCGAAGCCCTGTGACGGTAACTTCATCATCACCATCGCCACGTCGTCATGCTGACGAAACTCTCCCTCGGCCTCAACTGGATCAAGAGTACGAGGGACGTTATCGAGTTGAACATGTGCTGAATGCGGAGGTGCCGTACGTTCGGTACTTGGATTGGTTGGATCGCGAAGATGTTCGACTACATCAATTGCGTTAACTAACGCTTCCGCTTTCGGTCTACGAGGGTACATGGACACACTCTCCCCTCTCGTTGCTATGCATCACCTAGATAGATCTTGTGTGATCATAGGATTTTTTTTTAAATTACCACGTTCCCCAACACTAAAACCCTATCAGAAACCCCCAATTCGGTTCGAAAAACCCTAAACCTAAATCTCCATAGATGCAACTAATACTACCACATACCGTAGGCGAACACAATGCCAGCCCTATCAAACTCGAATGGAAGAGAAAGAGGAAGATTTACGACAGAAATCTGAACTTACGGTAAATGGGGTCAGGGGCTCCGTCGGGGCAATGAACAGGAGGCATGGCGGCGGCGCCTCCTCTTCACCGCTGCGAGGAGAAGCTACTCTGCGCCCGTTCCTCCGACCACGGCATCGGACCACGGCGCCTGCCAGCACCACGCCACCGATCACCTTTGTTGCCTTCTCTGCCGATTTGATCGCCTCCACCAACAACGAAGAGACATGGGAGGTGGAGAGACGTGGGAGGGCTTCGGGTATCTTTCATGCAATGTGGGGGGTGGGTTTGCAAATATGCGGTCACTTATCCACGCGACACCTCGCGCGCGGACTGGGAGCCGGACGGTCAACAAGTGGTCAACAGGTGGTGTACGAGTGGTCTACGGCGCACAGTAACTGTACTTTCACGTCATACCATACACAGTGACCAAAGTGACCACGCGATGCAAGTTTAAGGACCGTTGATGAATTTTACTCAATTGGAAAAGACGAGCCTCTTCTTTTGTAGGAGTAGGTAGCTTCGTCTCAGCTTTGAGATCGCCATGTAGATAAACATACCCTGTTTTCACTCGCCACAGGTCCACCGTGGCACCTAGTAGCGTTTAACACTCGCCACAGGTCTGCCTTGTTTTTTATGTAAAAAGAACGATGAATGAAAAGTACTCCGTTTTTTGAGGAAAAATTCTGATCCATCAAACACAATAAGCGTCGTGGTAAGGGCGCTAGCTCGCGTACTCCACCTGTCCACTTTTACTATGTCGAAGTTTATTGAACCGGACAAACAAAGACATACTTTTCCCCTCGCCCCCAGCGTCTCCTCTTCTCTGTTTTTCTCATAGCTAGGGTTACCGTTGTCCCCGCCCTTCCCCGCGCTCATGGCCTCTCTTTCCGCCCCGGGCTCCATCTCCTCGAGCCCCTGCCTGTGCTCCATCCCTTCCTCCCTAGAGGAGCAACGGCGGCCGACGGTGGCAGACGAGATCAGCGCGTCAAGGGAGTGGACACGACAGCCGTCACGGGCAGAGCAACACGAAGCCGGCGTGGCGGTCGGGCAATCTGCAGAACTGGTGGGTGGTGGTGCCCGAGGAAAAGCTTCTCGGGATGCCATGGAGATCGTTAAGGTGCGCCCCACCCCCACTCCCCCTCCCCCCTGTCGGGTTTGCTAGGAGCGCGTCCACTGCCCACGCCTGGCCTCGCCACCGGACCGCATCTTGGCGGATCTCCCACCGTAGGCCTCCATCTCCTCTACCGACGCAGGGTATCATCACATCCATCCCCACACAAGAGCGCTCTAATCCTGTCGACAACAATACTCACCACAGTTGCACTTGGAGGTGCGGAAGCCGCTATCCTATACCAAGGAGGTGCAAGCATGTTTTGGATTATGATTGTGAAAGGCAGACAATTATGGTCTGCAATATCTTTTTATACTGAACATGTTCTGATTTTACTAGAAGATTGATGTGAGCATTCATGTTATTGAAGAAGTTTTTGGAAACGGAAAGCTGAAGGATTTGTTGTTTTTGTTGGAAAGCTGAAGACTGGAGGCGAGGCGTACCTGAGAAGGCCACCGGAGGCGAGGCTTACCGGCCGTGACACCGGCGAGAGGCAGAGAAACCCTAGCTTTGGGGGAGGCGGCGGCTGTAGGGAACGCGAGTCCCGTGACCCTATGCCTGTTTGCTAATGAAAAGTACTCCTCCGTCCACAGTTCAGCGCTACAACTTCTTACTAAATCAACGACAATTAATAAGGAACAGAGGGATTAATTTTTGTGTGAATCAGATGTATATAGACACATTTTGTTGTATTTGTTCATTCATTTCAGTATGTATCTAGTGTGTATCGAAATATCCAAACATCTTATATTTATGAATGGAGGGAGTAACAGTGAACCGTTGTGGTCTTATTCGTTGATATGGATATTTTTAGTTTATACCCTCCCAAAGGGTGCGTAATATATTAACTAGGTTATTATATACTTCCTCCGTTCACGAATATATGATGTTTTGGATATTTCAGTATGAACTATAAATGGACTGAAATAAGTGAACAAACATACTAAAACAAGTCTATACATCCGACTCAGGAAGAAAAGTTAGAACATCTTACATGTGTGAACGGATGGAGTAGTTTTAATGATTTTATTTAAAATATTTATATGTGACAGTTCGTGAAATTTGGAGTATAGAGTTGCCAAATTTAAATGTTGTTGAAATGCATATACAAATTGAATGTTAATTTTGATATGCTAGTTTTCTAGCCCAGTTAATGCCATGTTACTGAACGCATTTTTCAGGGAGTTACAACAAATGTTTTTTGTGTGACGTGTTAATCTAACCATTATTATGTCTTTCATATACTTTTTCTATAATATAATTTTTCATGGAAAGACATCATCTCATGAAGATATCAAAGGATGCATTGTTTTCACAAAGGGGCGCCTTTTCACCAACGGTCATGTCTTTCCACGAAGAGACATCTTTTCATCATCTCTTTACCAAGGGACATGACTGTTTGTAGGTTCATCCGCTAACAGTGAATGAACTTGATTCATTCATGATATAATCTTACAATTGTTCTCTTTCGGGTGACATGTCTTAATAGGAATGTTGCACTAGGATTTAGTTTTAGAATACAGAGGTATTACAGAGAGGCGGGAGTAAGCAACCGCGAGTGGTTAGTACATGCATGAATCATCCTAAATAGCACTTCTCAACACCCTCGTAATAACTGTCCATCCTTATTATCATACATTTTCTCGTTCAAAGTCTCTTTCAGAAAACATGTGAAAAAATATGAGGAGATATACATAATATGCGTTTCTCCGTTTGTCATAGCAAATAAATATGTCTTGCTCTTCAATACAATGAGGTTGGATGTCTTAAGATTTGAGTTACTTCGTGTAATCTCTCAAGAGCACCCCAAGCCCCTCTTGTGGTATCGTAGAGTAGAGGCAAATGCGATTGTAGATGACCGGATCAACACTCTTAGTAATCATATACAAAGCAAGAACGTTAAGTTGTCTAGCCCTCGTTTCCAGGGAGTTGATTAGAAGGATCCACGGGGAGTAACCAGCCACGATTATTTCCCAAAGCCCATAATTGGCACCGCAAAGATGATAACTCATCAAGACTTCCCAATGACCATAATTCTTAGGATCAGAGTAGGTGGAGGGTTATATTAGTAACATGAGTGTCTTGTGGAAGTATATGGTAGAGATGCCTTAGTAACATGAGTGTCTTGTGGAAGTACATGGTAGACATGGCCATAAAAGATTATTTGGTTTAAAATATGTACCCCCTTCTACTAAATCAACAACAATCAATATAGATCGTAGGGAGTAGTAAACTAGTGATTGAATAAATTTTCTGTACTAAGTGACATCCAAGCCACATAGCCATGCTACACCCAAGTAACTTGGTCTTTTTTGGGATAAAGTAACTTATCATTAGTCATGTTACACGACGGAACAAATAAATGTAAGTGAGAGTTTAGAACATCTTAATCGAGTAGTGGGGAATAGTAGGAAGAGCATAAAAGTAAATTGAAATACCTCTATGTGCTTCGACTAGACGATGTTGTAGAATACGTTGACATGATATTTTTAAATATTTCATAATATATCCATTGGACGCTTGAAACCGCGAGGGAAACCCCGCGGTGTTTTTCTATTAATTAATAAACAACAAAAGGTCCCACATAGGTGATATACAGTAATCATTTGTGCATAAGTCACAATGATTCAAAATATTTACCAAAGGTAATATTACTTAAAATGACATTTAAAGTGACTATAAACATCATTTTGTAGAACTCCATATTTTCAGTAACTATGAAATCATAATTTACTTTTTGGATACGTCGAATACTCTAAGACGACACCCTTGCACTTTCGAGGGTCACCTTGCTAGTTCAACATCAATTATTATTTTTGCACTCGAGCTTCATTGCTTATTCTAGTTTCTTTCTTCCTGAGAAAAAAAGGCGATCTCGTCGACGGAGACTAGCCTTCCGACGCTGTCCTCTCGGTCGTTGGTGGTGAGGGGGGGGGGGAGGCCAATCCCGCGCGTGTGGATTGTGATTTTAGGGCCCTTATACCTTAGGTTTTGGGTCGTTTAATATCTTGCTTAGGTTACGACAATGGATGTGTTGTATAAAGAAGCTCCAGATCCTTCCTCGACGAGGCATTTTGCTCTATGGTCAGTGATGGGTTTGAAAACTAGTCTGCACAACTGTAGGTGGTGTGGCGGCAATGAGGCCAACTCCACCGCGCGACCCCATCCTGTCCGGCCCCGTCCGTTTGGGGTAAAACGGACAAACCGGACGGCCCAGAGCGCGGGAGCAAACGGACTTTTGTCCATTTTGTATCCGCTTTCGACCCATCCGCGGCCCAAGTTTGCGCCGCTTTTGGGGTGAAATAGACACCACGCGGACGCGCCGGCCGTCTGCGTGTATCCTCCCCTGGCCCGCCCGTCGGTGGCACAGGACGGGCCTTTTTCATCAAGTGCTTAAACGATGGGGTATGTGCTCTTTTTAGCTTCGGTTTGTGCTCTCGGATTAGACTAGTTGTACTAACTTCAAATTTTATTGTGTAGAATGGATGCAAGTTTTGGTATTGGGAAGAAGAGTACATCGATATATTGATAGAGCGAAATTTAGTACATGTTCGTGCACTTTTAGCTAGCCTAGAGGCTTTAGATGAGACAAGTGCACTTGTTGCTAGATTAGAGGCTAGGCACGATACTACGTGTGAGGAAGCAACGTCGACTTCTGGCTTGAAGAAGAAAGGAAGGTGCAACGTCGAGCCTCCTCCACAGATCAACAATGAGTGCATCAAGAAGGCCCTAACCCAACTCAAGGGAGCAGTTATGGAAGTTGGGTATCTTCTCAAATATATTCTTGTGGTTGTTGTTTTCTTTGGCCTTGCTTTACTAGTCAAAATGTGATGATGTATTGTCATGTACTAAAAATGAATGATGAAAAAAAGTTAGGACTTGCAAAGAAATGTGCACGCGGACAAGATGCGGCCGGGATGCGTCCGCGCGCTGGGCGCACGACCACCGCATCACGGAAACTGCCCGGACACGACCCCATTGCCGTACCCAAACGGACAGAATCCGGACAAAACAGACTCCGTTTGGGGGCGCGCGGTGGAGTTGGCCTGACATCTTGTGGTGGACTTGCATCCTCGGACTCCGCCGCCACAACGATGTTCGCTCTACCGGCAGCGCGGAGCACGGGAGATTGTTTAGGAGTGGGTGTGGACAGTGATCTAAGTTGGCGGCATCTTGTGGTTGGAAGACGGTGGATTCGTGGTTGAAGACTAGAGGGTCAGGTTTCCTCCTCCGATGTTGTCGCGCGGTGGTGTTAGATCTGAAGTATGGCTTCATCTTTGATGAGCTAATTTGAAGGTCCGAATAACTGCATATCGGCAATGGAGCCGCATCGAGCTCGGGTAAAGAGTTCTTTTTTGTCCCATTTCCTTCGGTGGCTGTTGTAGTGATGCCGGAGGCGGATGACGGTTATTGGCATCAAACTGAAGGGGTTCTTCGATCTTGATTGTAAATTTCTTTATCGATTGCGTTTTTTAGGCTATTGCCAGCATTTTGTTGTCATATCAGTTTGTCAGGTCAGCATGTGTGTGGTTTGAACCTTACTCTTTGTTTCAGGAGTGAGACACGTATTGCCTGAAAAAGAGAACAGCAACAAAATTCAACTCTTGGCGAAAGGGTGTTCTTTCCTCTTTGAAATCCCATCCCATATGTCAAAAGTAGCATGGCAAAATGTTCACATTCTCGTCCAAGATGCATCTATTGGCATCACTGGAAGCCCCAAATTCACGTGGGCGGGCGGCCGAAAATGCTACTCCCTCCGTCTTATAATGTAAGACGTTTTCCGACATAAAAATGTCTTACATTATGGGACGGAGGAAGTAGCATTCACCCGATTATTTCCCTTTCTGGAATGTCACCGAAGGCATGGCAACTTTCTCAAAATGAAGAACGGGCCAGCTAGTTATATACTTACCTAAGAAGTGAGAAATAATGGAATCTCATTATTGTCTGCCAAACAGGCCATCCGATCTCTAGTTTTTTGTGATATGTGGTAGGATCTGGCAAGCGGCGAGATTGATAGCTCCGTGCTGTAAACAGGTCTGAGTCTGACCGAGATTCACGACGGTGATGTGGTGTAGGCAGGCCAAAGAAAATCAGAACGCAAAAGGACAAGCAACGAGGCTTGACAGTTGACATGACCCGGCTGCTCTCGCGCACGGCTGCGCGTCACACACGTACCGCCCGCGCGCTCTTGGCCCCGGGCCCCGTCTCACCGCGGGCAGGGCACCTCGCGGTGGTGGGTCGGCGCTCCGCCTGTGCGGAACAGAGGCGATCGACGGCCGGCCATCAGCTCACGCGCGCGCCCGTGGCCGCGCCCAGCCCTGTGGCAAAAACGACAAATTTGACCTGTGAACAAAAAGAATTCATAAAATGAACTGTGCTTGAAAAAATTTCACTTCGCTGACCCTTTCGTGTGGCGCCCGACAGTTAGGCGTCACACTACACTGTGTAGCGCCTGACTGACAGGCGCTACACATCTGGCTAGCGTCGCACTCCGAAATACCTAAAAATTGCTAAGTCAGTGTGCAACGCTTAAGATCTAGGCGCTACACTGTATAGTGTAGCGCCTGGACCATGGGCGCTGCACTACTTGCATGTACCAGTGATGCAGAGTGTGTAACGTAGATAGATGAATTAGAATCAGATTACGTAGCAAACGCCAGTAGTAGTAAGGAGAGGGCAGAAACATCCAAGAGTTGAAAGATGTTGTAGCGTCGTACGTGGGAGAGGAGCAGATATCTACTGGAGAAACAAGAAAATGATAAAGTAAACCTCATCCAGCCTAGCCGGCTAGCATACTATAGCAGCTAGCAGTAGAGCATGCATGTATTGTCACTGACAAAAGCCAAGCCAGGCTGCTGATGAGCATCCCGTAGCAGTGGCAGACCTGTCTCTGCACGGTACAGAAAACTAAAGCGCGGTACGGGCAATGTAAATAGTGCAGCGCCTAAGGTATAGGCGTTACACTATATAGTGTAGCGCCTAACATTTGGGCGTTGCACACTGACTTAACAATTTTTAGGTATTTCGGAGTGCGACGCTAACCAGATGTGTAGCGCCCGTCAGTCAGGCGCTACATAGTGTAGTGTGAGCCTAGCTGTCGGGCGGCATACGAAAGGGTTAGCGGAGTGAAATTTTTTCAAGCACAGTTCATTTTATGAATTCTTTTCATTCATAGGTCAAATTTGTCATTTTTGCCCAGCCCTGTCGGCTCACACGATCCACCGATGCAGCGACCTACCTCGTTCGTCCTCACCCTGAAGCAGCGATCGAATCAAGCCGCTCGTTCGTGACCCACCGCCACGGTCCTCCGCGCCGCACCGCACTGCACCGATCGACCGGTCAGGCCTGAGAGAGAGGTGAGCACCACCAGCAACAGTCGACGTCCAGGCCAGGCCGGGCCGTTCGACACGTAGCATGCGTTTCGTGTCCCGTCTGTGTTGACGGTCAAAAAACACGCTCCCTGCCTGCCCTCTGTGTTCCGTCTCTGTTCATGGCCGGATGCTCTCCGGAAGAAAACAGCAGATAGCTCACTGTTGAGCAACACTGCCTAGCTACGCGGCGACGACCGGTGCTGAGTTCCGTGGCAGTACGTGGCTAGGTGCCCCTGTGCAGGCGAGAGCGACGGCGACGTCTTCGCGTACTGTACGCACGGACGCACGTACCCGATCGTGGGGGCGGCGTCTCTACGGTCTCATGTACGTACGGCTAGGCAGCAGTACGTACGTGCTCTCCGAGTTAAATTATTCATTTATGAAGCGTAGCCCACGACCAACCCACCGACCGACCACCGCGTCACCGGGAGAGAGTACGTGCGGCCGTGCTGGCCGGCGCTGCGTTTCATCTCGCAAGTTGCCGGGCGAGCACCTGCGCCACTAGCCGCTGCTGGATCGATCGGCCCGGGGACCCTATGCTGCGGCTCGCCAGAGCGAATAGATAGGAGCGTGAGACGGATCGGTGCTCGCCGTCCTTTTCTCCCTGTCCTTTGGCCGGCCGGCCCTGATGCCATTAAGGCCGGCCGGGGTGGTTACTGTTTGCAGAGAGGTCGCCTGGATCGGCGCTCCGGGGCCCGGCGGCGAGCTGGACGCGCTGATCGCTCTCACGCTCTGCGTCGTGGAATGGAAAGACGAGCTGTGTGTGTGTGTGTTGATGGTGGACTGGGCATGCGTGATCAGAGGTCAGATCAGGGCAGATCGTTCAAATCACCGGCGTCGCTCCGGGATGTCGAAGAGACGTCGAGTTGCGTTCGGACGACACGTTCTTTCGTTTAGTCAGGGTCTAGGGCGCTAGGGGCCAAAAGTCGGCATGCCGATCTGGCCTTTTGACACAATGAACAAAATATAAGGCAACCGAAAAATGCCAACGAAGGCCGAGCTCCAGTGAGCTTGTTTTCGATTTTAGTTTTTTGGAGCGTGAAAAATTCCAAATTTATTTGTGAACACATGTGCACATATGTGCGAATTTTCACAGCATTATACTTTTACATGTGGCGTACATAAAACAAATACACTTTTTAAAACGGGCCTTTTATTTTTGTTATTGGGCCAGAATTTTGTTTTTTTTGTGCAACCTACATATCACAACGTTTTTGACGAAAATTAACAAGTTCTTGCAAAATACATATATATTTCCATGGACTTTTTTCAGATTTTTTGAAACTTTTAAATGGTTTTTGATATTTTCAAAATACTGAGCTTACTGGAGCTCGGCCTCCAAAACTCCGCACTCCAAAAAAATCTTATATTAGGGAGTACCTTCTGGCCATTGATCTCATTCCTCCTCTTGGTCTCCTGTAAAGCATCACACCACTTATCATATTTGGCAGAAGGCACATGGCCAAATATACTACTCTCTCTGTCTCAAAATAAGTGTCGTTGATTTAATACAATTGTACTTGTACAAAATCCGCGACACTTATTTTGAAACAAAGGGAGTATAGAAAATCTGCAATAATTTCCGTCCAAGAATAACAAACTACAAGTAATAAAGTGTTTGAAGAAAACACTCCCACCTTTCTTCTGCATAGTTTGACGACACGTCATGAGCAGAATGATGCTCTGAAGAAGGTGGTGCCAAAAAGGACGAGAGGATAATCCCAGCTCCTATGTAGAGGAGGGGGACACAAATCTCACAAGTTCGTGGAGTCGTTTATGTCCGATAGAAGTGAAAAATAAAAACACGCCATAACATCATCTCCACCGGTGACGTGGACAAACACTAATCGCACCAGACCGAAAAGATGCAATTGATGCCATCCTCTGACTCATCGACCTCTACTTTTTTTTATCCAGTACCAACATTTTTTAATACATGTTTAAAAACTTTATAGACATAATTAATAATTTTCTCAAGTATATCCTTTTGATGTCTACTTTGTTATAAACATTGTACATTTTTCGTATATATCAGAAACATTTTCTGCAAAGGTTTTCTTTCGTGTACATTTTTCGTATACACGTTTTTTTCGTGTACATTTTTCGTATACATCAGGAAAAAAAACAAGACAAAACTGCCACACATGTCAAAATGTGTGCGTGCTCACGTCCCGAACTGGGCTGGCCCATTTACATGGCTCTGCAGGTGATGCCACTTTGGGTTCACTTCAACCTACACACAGTAGCGGCCATCGCTTACGGGCACCTATGTCTTGCTTATAGCGAGACGTACGGCAGCCTCGCCTGAAAGAGAGCGCAAGATGTCCTGGCCTAGGCGTGCGGGACACCACAGGTCAGAAGCCACGAACTCATTTTTTTTCTGTGCCACTATGTTAACAAAACATTTTTAAATGTGAAATATGAATATAAAACATGTTTCTCATGTATACGAAAAATGTATGCAGAAAATACACAATGTGTATGAAAAAGATCATCTATTGAAAAATATTAATCAAGCATTTGAAAATATTAATCAAGTATTTTAAAAATGTTAATCCAGCATTGGAAAAATGTTAAATGTATATAAAAAACGTTTGACATATAGATGGAAATATATACCAAAAAAATAATGTCTATGAAAATATGGTGGTCATGTATTAAAATTATTTTAAACATGTATAAAAAATGTACATGTATACGAAAAAAGGTACCATGTACGTTAAATAAAAGTAGACATCAAAATCATATACTTAAAAAATTGTGTTAAAAAATATACTTAAAAAAAGTTGGTTCTGTATTTTAAAAGTTAAACATGTATATCAAACAATGTTCCTGGCATATACAGAAAATGTACATTATTTATGAAATGATTTTTATTGCCATTAAAAAATGTTCAACTTGTATTAAAAATATGGGCCATGTACTTAAAAAATGTTAATATTGTATTTAAAAGATGTGAACAGATGTATAAATATGTATAAACGTGCACTGACAGATGATTAGATATATACCAAAAATATATAATGCATATAGAAAAAAATATTCATAAAAAAATATAAGTTTTCAAAAAATATTAATCATGTATCTGGAAATGTGAACAGATGTATAAATATGTTTCTGATGTATGCAACAAATGTTGAATGTGTACTGTTTTTTTAACATATGTTGAACAAAAAAGAAACCGATAAAAACTGAAAACGAAACACAGAAAAACGGAGAAACCAAATAAAAACAAAATAATAATGAAAACTAAAGAAAACCAATGCAAAAAATGAAAACAAAAGAAAGAAACAAAGAAATACAGAGAAGCCCAAAGAAAACCAAAAATGAAGAAAGAAGGAAAAGCCAAAAAAAATTGAAACCGAGAAAGAAACAAAAGAACAAGAAATCGGGAATAAAATGAAGAAAACTAGTGAAAAATCAAAGGAAAAAGAAAAACTATGAAGAAAGCAGATGAAGAAAGAAAAAAACGAAAGAAAAACAAAAGGAAACTAAAAAGGAAGAGAAAAAGGATCGAACACAACTACGAGCGAGTGTGCAACAACAAACTAGCGAGTGGGCGCTTAGAACGGGCTTGCTCAGTATTGTACAGTAGACAAAAAGGTTTCAGGCAAGCCAGAAGCCGATCTCACTATAAGCGAGAAATAGCTCTCGTGGTCTTTGTGGCACATTGTCGGGCAAATACAAATGAGAGGAATTGCGGCCGGCCAAGTAGCACTAGTGCTTCCGGTTTTCGATCTTGTCGGTTTGGGGAAAGTTTTAGAGCTAGTTTGGTTCCCGTCCACAAATTCATACCTGGGCAATGATGGTGCCTGGCGTGGACATGGAAGCTGCATATTTTTCTGCCTGGTCAGGCAGCCTAGCATGACAACTGTTTGGTTATAGCCTGAAAGCTATTAGTACTAGAAAAAACAATTTGTGGGGTCATCTACCCCACTGTACTTTATAGCCCAGGCAGCCACCAGGCGCTTGAATACCAACGCTTGGCCCAGGCTAACCATTTGTCTGGCTTCCTTTACCAGGCTAAACCATTTCCAGGCTACTGTAGGCCAGGCTGCTCCACGCTTTTTGATCGAGGAAGCAACCAAACAGCTTCAAAGTGATTTCCAGGCACGCTTCAGGCCAGGCAGAATAGCACGAGGACACGAACCAAACTGGCCCTTAGTCTAGTTTTTATTCTCATTCTTTTCAGTTATTTTTTCTTCCTGCTTTACTTATTTTATTTTTGTTTTTTAAATTTTACAATGCTTCTTACAGAAACATTCACTACAAAATGTTCAAGTTTTGTGTATAAAAAATCATTTTTTTTAATTTCATTTACAAAACATTCTTTTTTTCTGACATATATAATATTCACTGTTTCTAAATTACGTTATGTCCACTCAATGTTTGAATTTTTCACGGTTTATTATGTTCAAAGCAATAAACATCAGCAAAAAAAGAAGAAATGACAACCGATAGGGTTCGACCCCACAACATACAACCCAGCAGAGTCATAAACTGAGAGACTTTAGCCACTAATCCATCTGGTGACTGCTGTACATGAAGGCGCGAAACACTACAAGAATACACAGCAAGGTTGAGATTTGTAAAACATTTCTTCAAAGTTGCGAACAGTTTTGAAATGCCGCAATTATTTTTTATATTACAAACAACAAGGGAAATACCAAAAGGGAATATATGAACTGTTCACAACTTTGAAGAAATGTTTAGGAATTTAGGAAACAACAAGCTCTTAGAAAATATTTAGGAATTTCCAAAAAAAATCAAACTTGAGATTTGTATTCGTATGTTTTTTTGGGAATGAGAACAAAAAACATGGGGATATTTTTTGAAATTGCGAATAAAATCATGAAACCACGAACATTTTTTGAAACATCAACATTGTTCTGAATCTGTCTTTCTTCTTTCCTGAAAACGAGAAGATTTTTTGAAATTCCTGAACATTTTTTGAAACACGAACATTTTTCTGAAACTGTGAATTTTTTGGGAAACAAGAACATCTTTTGAAACATGAATATTTTATGAAATTGCGAACATATTTTGAAAACAAGAACAAATTTTGAAATTCGTGAATCTTTATTGAAATTGTAAACTGATATAGAAAACAGTAATTCTTTTTTAAACAAACTTTGAAAAAATGAGAACATTTTCTGAAAATCAGGAACATTTTTTTAAAACTGGAACATTTCTCCAAAATTCCAAAACAAAATTTGGAAATGTGAACATATTTTGAAATTCCTGAACAAAATTTGCAAACACGATTTTTTGAACTTGTAAATGATTTTTTTAACTGGAACAATTTTTAACTCCTGGAAAAATGAAAGTATGAAGAATTTTTGGAATTTGTGGAGGATTTTTTAAAACAAGAACATTTTTTAAATTGTGAAAAACAATGAAGAAAACCATTCCAAATATTTTTTGTAAAACAAGAACAATTTTTGAAATGCCAAACATTTTTAAATTATGAACATTTTTTTCAAAACACGAACATTTTTTTTAAATAAACTTTTTTTAGAAACACGAACAAATTTCGAACTTTTCAAACAATTTTCAAAAGAAACAAAAAACGAAAAAAGAAAACAGAAAATAGAAAAAAAAGAAGAAAGAAGAAAAAGAAACAGAAAAAGGAAAAAAAGAAATGAAACAGAAAAAAGAAAAAGAAGAAAAACGCAAGAAAACCATAAACTGGCATAAAAATAAAAAAACTGTTCAGGGAACCTTCTGGAAGGTTCCCAAAACCAGCTGCCTAGCTGTAGGGAATTGAGCAGGCCCAAGTCTTGCGTTCGGGGGAGATCGCCTGTGCGAATGCTCGACATTTTGACGCAGTTAGCATCAAATAGGAATTTCCTACACCGTCCGCTCTGCATATAAAATGCTAGTGTCTACAAGGACCAGCAGAGAGGCTTCGCTCAATGGGAATTTTCGGCCTTCAACTGTGGGAAATGATGAATCCTCATGGAAAATGTTTTTGTGGAGGTTGACTAAGCATTCACTACCGATGCAAGATGTTCGTTGCCACCGAAACATGGCAGATACAAATACTTGTGGGCTCCATGGGTTCGAGCATTTATGGAGACACTCATTGATAGAGTGTTCAATGGAGCGTGGAGCTGTAAGAAAAGCTCGAGGCTCATGAGCCGCTCGAGATCGACTCGTCTTTTGGCTCGACTTGATATCGACTTGAAAAGAAACGAGCTGAGTTTGAATACTTTATGTAGCTCGACCAAGAAACAAGCCCATCTTGAGCCAATATTGGCTCGCTCAATAGCTCGACATAATATCATTATGTTAAATGATCATGTCATATATTAAATGAAAATATGATAATTTCTCAACATATATGTTGTCCATGATTTTCTCCAATTTATTTACCAGCAAACATGAAAACTTAATGAAGTGCAGAGAAGATTTAGGTCAAATTATGGTACGTAGTCGACTATGTGTTAAATGACTAGTTGTTTTGGCAAAAGTTCCCAGCATATGGACCATTATTTTGATTGGAATAATATTTTTAGTGCTTTATTATGGCATGTTGTGCCTTATGTAGTTGGAATAATTGCCATAGACTTATAATTTTTGCCATCTCATTTAGCTCGAAACTAGCTCGAGATCGACTCATCATTACAAACTGAACACGAGTCATGTTCTACATCTCAATCTTAATCTTCACTCAGTTTGAGCTCGCTCTAATTGTAATATGAGTTGAGTTGAGCCAACTCCAATTCGCTCAAACTTTATTCATTTGCAGCCCATTGGAGTGGAACGTTGGGGCGATAGTTGATGACGAACTACTTGAGCATAAGATATCAACTATAGAACCAAGTACTAAAAATTGGTTGTTTACTATGATTGAGTCTCTCTCACATGATGTATTTATCAGGCTAGCAGTGACTCTATGGGCCATATGGTGGGCGAGAAGAAAGGCAACCCATGAGGTGAAATTCCAAAGTCCACCTCGACTAAACTTTTTGTATACAGATTTATTCGAAGCTTGGGGAAACCACTGTGAAGAATGTGAGTGGAG
>NC_041393.1:101716551-101722416 GCF_002162155.2 Triticum dicoccoides
GCTAAAATTCGTGTGGACGTTGGGCTTACAAGATCAAGAATCAGAGGGGTAGCAACAACAGTTGGCCGGAACGTAGCCGGGAGTTATCTTGGTTCTTTGGCTCTGGTAGTGCATGAGGCTCTGAGATGTTGCAGCTCTAGAAGCAATTGCTTGCAGGGAGGGTCTATGTCTTGCAAATGATCTTGTCCTACACAACATTATGATCACAAGAGATTCAAAGCAAGAGGCGGATGATATCTTCAAAGGGAGTGGAGGAAGGTAGAGACAAATTATTATTATTATTTCGATAAAGAGCTACAGACAAATTATAACCGAAATAAAGCATAGAGCTTTAGGGTACAGTTGCAAGTTTTGTTATGAGGGAAGAGCATAGAACTATGAAGCACATGCGCTGGCTAAATTCTCTCGTTCTTTACGTGAGGGACGCCATACTTGGCAAGGCCAACCCCATGAGCTAGTTTGTATCCCTTTTCTGTAAACTTTGAATAATAAAGTTTGGCCTTCCTAAAAAATATATTTGTCGACTTGAGAGTTGAATACTATGTTAGGGAGGCGATATGTCTCACCCGCAGTGAGACACATCAACGTTTGCCTCAAGCTATGCTCCAATGTGACGGTTTGTTAGTTGCTATGAACGTTTCCATTTTTTGGTTACTTTTTACTTTTATTTATATACCAAAAAACTATACATGTTTGAGATTTAATTTATCTCAATTTAAAAAGTTGAACCATTTAAAAATGAATGTTTGTATTATTCAAAAAAATAGTTGTAGCATACCAAAAAATGTGGCATTGAAAAAATGTTCATGCTTATCAGAGAAAATGTTCTTGTCTTTTTTAAATAATGTTTATAAAGTTGAAAACAATCATGTAATTCAAAAAGTGTTTCATACCCTAAAAACATGAATCTGACATTGAAAAATGTTCAAACATCATAAAAGTTTTTTTTGGGGCATTTTATAAAAATATATAAGATGGAATGAAGTGTTTGCATAATTTAAAACATATTCATCACACAATGAATTCATTTTTCAAAAATGTGTATTTAGAAAATATTTAACATGCATTCGGGAAAAATGTTCAAAAACGTATTTGAAAAGATTCCAATGGGTATCCAAAAAAGTTCCCCGTGCATACAAAAAATGTATACAAGTATTAAAAAAGTAGAAGTATATTTTAAAAATAGGAAACATAAAAAATGAAGAAAATTCAAAAAATAAGAATAATAAAAACTAAATATGAGGTGAAAAGAGAATGTAAGAAAACTAAAATATAAGAAAAACAGAAAAAGCGAGAGGTGCACATATCTCGCTTATTGTGAGACTTACCTCCATCTTGCTTTTTGGCACTCGATGTTGTGTCATCTTAGTGGGCTGGTCCAGTGAAGCAGTTTTGTGAAGGTGCTCAGAATTTTCCACCGATTTTGTAAAGGTTCCACTTGTTTTTTTTTCTGTTTTTTTTAACACAGTACATACGCAAGCGCTCATATACACGCGCATACGCTCACCCCTATGAATGCACACATGCACATCCTACTCCTATGAGCACCTCCGAAAGACTGAACCGACATATCATCTTGAAATCTACGAAGTCACCATAGGCACCTTCACCGTCGACGGGAACGTCTCCTCCCACTGAATGCACATCGCCGAAAATCCTGAAATAAATCCAGGAATAAATGCGGGCACCAGGATTTGAACCCTGGTGGGCTGGGAATACTACAGTCCCTCTAACCATCCAACCATAGGTTGATTCACTTTTTTCTCTCTTTTTTCTTTTTGTGCGTTTTTGTTTGCAGTTTTCATCGAGGATTTGTTTTCGCAGAAACATGTTGTAAATGTTTTGTGTGCACGCTGAACATTTATTGATACATGTTGGACATGTTCCGAGTACATGATGAATATTTTTAAATACTTGTTTGAACATTCTTTTTGAATAGATGTTAAAAATTATTAGAATACATGTTGAATATTTTTTGAATATGTGTTAAATTATTATCAATTCACCTTAAACTTGTTTTCAAGATAAATGATAGACATTTTTTCTAATAGACATTGAACATTTTTTAAAATACACATTGTACATTTTTTGTAACACATTGACAATTTTTTATCCATGTTTAATATTTTTTTAAATGTGACTTTTTACATTTGTGCCCTAACTCGAATCCACTACTCAAATATACCCGTAATTTCGAAGCATGCTTAAATTTTGCCCCTCTGCCGTTAGGTGTCCTTACAGAAATGTCCTTCCGTGTCGTTACCGTTTGGTCAAAGGGCTTTGACTGTCTACGGAACATTTGCTAGACATTTTGACCATGTCTCCATGTATCACTTACATGCGGGACCCAGTAAAAAAACTCTTTCTCTCACCTCTCTCTCTCTCTCTCTCACGCACACACTTACATCCCGCCCCCTTGGCAATAGAAAAAAAATAGAAAACTTTCCGACCTCTCTTTCTTCATTACATGTGGGGAGAAACAAGAAAAATAAAAAAATAAAAAATAAAAGGGAAAACCCCTCTCTCTCTCTCTACCTCACGACGACCACTCAACTCCGGCGAACCCCGATTCCTGAACATGCGCCGCCACCGCTGGTGGCCTCCTTTGATGCCACAAACGCTGCAGACAGCAGACCGACCAACCACCATCACCCTTGGTCTCTCTCCTACCTTCTAGCCCTCGCCGCAAGCACGTGGGAGATCACCCCGTCACCGTCTTCTGTCAGGCACGTGGCCAACGGCAACCCGAAGCGCCGCCACCTCGCCAGGAAGCTCTTACGATATGCCCTCATCCTACCAGCCTACTAATTGGACTAGACACGCCCAAGACCAAGCACCACGATGCATCTTCCCCACCTCCGGCCTCGGATCGCCGCCATCGATTCAACACCATTGAAGCCCTACGACCGATCCCTACCTTTCCCCGAGGATCCTAAGGTACCAAAGAAGAGATGGGCGTCCTCCAGAACAAACACATGACCTCAGGCCTTCTTCTCCACAAGCTTCGAGCCTCGCCATGGCCGCTGTCGTTGAATTCCCCACTATGGTCTTCGGTGAACCTTAGAGGCATCACCATCGTGCTCCTAGTGAGCTACAAAATCTCACAGACCCTGTTACCCTCTCCCTCCCTCTCGCATGGTCATTTGCGCCGCCCAGAGCCGCCATAGAAATGGTCGTCGCCGTTAGCTCGAGTGACCATGTGATCTGAAGAAGCCATCCCTGGACGCGGTAGACCAAGGGCTATGGCCTCGTTTCCTCAGTCATCCTCCCCGCGTGCTTCTGCCGTAGAATTTGGTCGTCGCCGGAACCCTCGATCTAATACACTCTTAATCAAAACAATGTATTTTAGAAAATAATAATAAGTCAATGACATGTCGGCCCTATATTTAGTTTGACCAGTCTTATCATTTTCCTTTTTTATTTTTATGGATGTGGCCCACATGTAAGTGGTGTGAGAGCATGAGAGAAAGAGTTTTTTTTCATGTTTTTTCGAATGGGTCCCGCATGTAAGTGACACATGGAGACATGGGCAAAATGTCTAGCAAACGTCCTGTAGATGGTCAAAGCCCTTTTACCGGACGATAATGGCACGGAAGGGCATTTTTGTAAGGACAACTAATGGCAGACGGGCAAATTTGAGCATGCTTCAAAATTAGGAGTAAATCTGAGTAGTAGGTTCGAGTAAAGGGCACAAATGTAGAAGTCCCTTTTAAAATACATAATGAATACCTTTTTCTAAGTAAACATTTTGTAAATACATGTTGAACATATTTTTATGGATGTGTTAAATATTTTTCAAATACAGGTCCACTTGCGTAAGAGCATCTCCAGCAGATCCCGCGAACAGCTCGGCCGCTATAATAACCGCCATTTTACACAATCGTGGAGAAAAACCGTCCCGCGCTGGTCCCACAAAATGGTCCATCCTGGGTTTTTTGGGGTGGGGAAGCGGTATATTTCGGCCCTCATACCGCACATGTTCAATCCCCCCTGATTTGCAGTTTTCTCTATCTATCAGGCGACTTGGCAGGAGGGACATTTGAGCTCGCACCCTCCATTTTGTCGCCGTCATCGCCGCATGTCGCCATCGATTCTCGCTACCCCTGGCCACCTCGCGCCATCGAGTTGTTCCCTCGCCCTCCACCGCATCTTGCCCACTAATTTTTGAGCTCGCGGGTTACCATTCCTTCCCATGGGCGCGTGGATGCCACCGCCGTGGATCCGTCTTGGAGCTTTGCGTGGGCCTTGTTACAGGGCAAAAACGGTTGCTCCGGGCGCAAATGAGCCATGGGTTCATCCTCACAACCGCCACGCCACCGGCGCTACAGGTTTGGTGCTGTGGGGTAGTAAGAGCAAAAGATATGTTATCGGTCCGAGGTGGGGAAGAGAGCTTGGTTGTGCGGTGATACGTCTCCATCATATCTACTTTTCCAAATACTTTTACTCCTATTTTGGACTCTAATTAGCATGATTTGAATGAAACTAACCCGGACTGACATTGATTTCAGCAGAACTACCATGGTGTTGTTTTTGTGTAGAAATAAAAGTTCTCAGAATCAAACAAAACTTTCTAGAGATTTTTTATTGAATATATGAAAAAACACTGGAACGAAGATCCATGGGAGAGGGGCCACCAGTTTCCCACAAGGCAACAGGGTGTGCCTACCACCACGCGCCCTAATGCCTTGTAGGGCCCACCTGGCTCCGTCTGACCTAATTCCAGCGCTATAAATTTTATTTCCCTGAGAAAAAAGTAAGAGAAGAAGTTTCATCGTGTTTTGCGATAAGGAGCCACCGCCACCTCATGTTCTTCATCGGGAGGGCTATTTTGGAGTCTGTTCGGGGCTCCGGAGAGGGGGATTCATCGCCATCATCATTACCAAACCTTCTTCATCAACAACTTCATGATAATGGACGGTGATGGAGTTGGATGAGATTTGTCATGTAATTGGGTCAATTTGTTAGGGCTTGATCCCAGTATCCACTATGTTGTGAGAATAATGTTGATATGCTTAATGTTTGTCACTAGGGCCCGGCAATAATTGGGATTCACTTCGGTGATGAATGTATTATGAGGTGTTTAGCTATTCACTATGTGTTAATTCATTGTTCTAGTTCTCTATTAAAAGGAGGCCTTAATATCCCTTAGATTTCCTTATAGAGCCCGCTGCCATGGGAGGGTAGGACAAAAGATGTCATGCAAGTTATCATTATAAGCACTTATGACTATTTACGGAATATATGCCTACATTATATTGATAAATTGGATCTATTGTGTGTTGCTCTAGGTTATGACTGTTATATGATGAATGCCATCCAACACAAATATGATGGGGAGCGAAGCATGAAAATAAAAAATCCTACAAAAATCCAAGATCCAATTTAGGAGATGCATAACAATGACATGGGAGTGTGTCTACATACCCTTGTAGACCAAAAGCGTAAGCGTATATAACGCGGTTGATATAGTCGTACTCTACGTGATCCAATCACGATCCAAACCAATCTAGCACCAAACGGACAGCATCTCCGAGTTTAGCACACATGCGGCTTGGTGACGTCTCCTCATCCTTGATCCAGCCAGCGAAGGGGGATAAGTAGACGAGATCACAACCAGTACGACAACGTGGTGTTGATGGTAGTGGTGGAGTACCGGCATGGCTTCACCAAGCGACACCGGGGTGAGGAGATGGGAGAGACGGGAAGGGGCATCGGCTAGGCGAAGGGTCCACCCCTCCTTGTGCCTCCACCCATTATATAAGGGTGAGGGAGGGGCCGGCCAGCCCTAGCCCCTCCTCCAAGGGAGGGGGCGGTGTCCAAGGGGGGAGGAGTGCCCTCCAAGGCAAGTGGAGGGCCCTTCCTTCT
>NC_041393.1:101722914-101747031 GCF_002162155.2 Triticum dicoccoides
ACGCATGGGCCTTGTAGGGGCTGGTGCGCCTGACCCAGTAAGGCCATGGAGCCCCCTTGCAGTGCATGCTAGCCTATGGGACGTGGTGGAACCCTCGGGGGACTTTCGTACCCCTCTGGAACCTTTCGGTGATTTCCTGGTACAATACCGAAAAAACTGAACTTTTCCCGCAACCCCGACAACAAATTTCCATATATAAATCTTTACCTCCGGACCATTCAAGAGCTCCTCGTGACGTCTGGGATCTCATACGAGACTCCGAAAAACCTTCTGTTACCATTACAAATATCCCAATACTACTATAGCGTCATCGAATGTTAAGCATGCGACGCTACGGGTTCGAGCAACATGCAAACATGACTGAGAAGCCTCTCCGGTCAATAATCAATAGTGGGACTTGGATGCCCATATTGATTCCCACATATTCAACGAAGATCTTTATCATTTGAACCTTGATTTCAAGGATTTAGTTAATCCCATATGTAATTCCCTTTGTCTGGCGATATGTTACTTGCCCGAGATTCGATGGTCGGTATCTCCATGACTAGTTTAATCTCGTTATCAGCAAGTCTCTTTACTCGTTCCATAATACAAGATCCCATGACCAAACTCATTAGTCACATGAAGCTTCTTATGATGTTGTATTACCGAGAGGGCCCAGAGATATCTCTCCGTCACATGGAGTGACAAATTCCTGTCTCGATCTATGCAACCCAACAGACACCTTCGGAGATACCTGTAGAGCACATTTATGACCACCCAATTAGGAAGTGACATGATCTCATGGTCGCAAGGTAATATTCAAGGAGAACCAAGCAACTAAGCTTAGGGATGCCCTGAAAGGCATCCCCTCTTTTTTCTAACGACCATTGGTAGTTTTACTTGGAGCTATATTTTTATTCGTCACATATCATGAGTTTTGCTTGGAGTGTCTTGTATTATATGAGTCTTTGCTTGTTTTTCTTTTTAGTTTGTCACAGTCATCCTTGCTAGACACACCTATTTGAGAGAGCCATAATGATGCTATGGTTTGTTAGAATTGCTCTATGTGCTTCACTTAAATTTTTTGAGCTATGTAATTGCTCTAGTACTTCACTTATACGGTGGTGCTTTAATTTTAAAGAAATACTCTCATGCTTCACTTAGATAAATTTTAGAGTTAGTATTTTTTTGAATAAATCCTCTCACGTTTCACTTATATTGTTTTGAGAGATGAAAATTTTGAAGAAATATTTATGCTCTTGATCTTCTCTTAAATTTGTTTGAGAGCTTGTTAGTATAAATGGTAATATACGAAATTAGTCCCAAAGTGATAGATATTCAAGGAGGATATAACAAAAACTTTCATGAAGATCATTGGATATTATAAACTTGATTCCTTGTAATAGTTTTGAGATATGGAGATAATAATATGCGAGTCATGTTGGTGAGTAATTATGCTTTATTAAGAATATTGGTGTTAAGGTTTGTGATTCCTATGCAAGCACGAAAGTCAATAATTATGCAATGAAGTTACATCCTACTTGTGGTGCATTATTCAGTGTTAGTTATATTTAATGCTCGTTTATGATCGTTTTCGTTTGCTAGCCTCCATTTGTACTAATAGGAATACTACTTGTGCATCCAAACTCCTTAAACCAAGGTGTGCCAAATGAGTCCACCATACCTACCTATATGCGGTATTTCCATGCCATTCCAAGTAAATTTGTATATGCAACTCTGATGTTCAAAATAAATTTCCTTTTTGTGTTCCCGTACGGCTCATGAAGCGGTAGTGAGTGGCCAATATTTTCCATGCTAGATATTTTATTCTCAAAATGAGTGTTTATTCACTTGTCATTGCACAAGAGTGTGGCAGGTAATAGGGATGCCCAGTCCCGAATAATTTTTTTATTTATGTTGTCAAATAATAAATTCCTTGGAAAGTGTTGGTATGGAGGGCACCCATGGATACGGTTAGCCATGGATTGTGAAAGAATGGTGGAAAAAGGAATACACTTTATTTTATGTTTGGGACCGCCTATAATTTATCTAGCATGGAAAGTATTGGGAATTCTCGGTCATTTTTTTCAAGGGAAAAGCATGCCACCCAAAATGTTTCATCTCTCAGTTTAAGTTTGAGCTCTGACACCTCTACAAATCTCTGCTTCCCTCTGCAAAGGGCCTATCTATTTACTTTATGCAATTTTATTTTTACTGAGTCTCCATATTCTCTTACAAAGCACCAACTAGGGAACAGTATGATCATACTTGTGCATTGGATATAGCTAGTATTTGAGTGTGTTTCATGGATGGGTCAATGATTGAGCATAATGGGCTAGGGATAGCTTTCTTCAGTGTTGATATTTTGAAAGACATGGTTGTTTGTTGATATGCTTGAGTATTGATGTCCTCATGTCAATTATAGACTACTGCTTTGAATCATCTAAAGTCCAAATGTCCATGCTACAAAAGAAATGAATATGTGGTGAACATGTTAGGCAGCATTCCACATCAAAAATTCTGTTTTTATCATTTACCTACTCGAGGACGAGCAGGAATTAAGCTTGGGGATGCTGATATGTCTCCAACGTATATATAATTTTTGATTGTTCCATGCTGTTATATTATCAATCTAGGATGTTTTATATTCATTTTATAGCAACTTCATATCATTTTTTGGGACTAACCTATTGACATAGTGCCCATTGCCAGTTGTCAGTTTTTTTCTTGTTTTTTACTTCATAGAAAATCAATACCAAACGAAGTCCAAATGCCACGAAACTTTTTGGAGAATTTTTTCTTCCCAGAAGACACCCAGGAGGCCCAAGAAGTGCACTAGATGGGCCCTACGGGGCCCACTAGGCACCAAGGCACGCTAGGCCCCCCAGGCATGCCCTAGTGTGTAGTGGGGCCCACAAGCACCCCCTCCACCGACCTCTGCCTCTATAAATACTCTAAAATCACCAAAACCCCAGGGGAGTCGATGAAACACAATTCAAGCCGTGGCAAGTTCCAGAACCATGAGATCCAATCCAGAGGCCTTTTTCGACACTCTGCCGGAGGGGTCAACGATCACGGAGGGGTTCTTCATCATCACCCTTGCCCCTCCGATGATGCGTGAGTAGTTTACCACATACCTAGGGGTCCGTAGGTAGTAGCTAGATGGATTCTTCTCTCTTTTTGATCTTCAATACAGTGTTCTCCTCGATGTTCTTGGAGATCTATTTGATGTAATGACTTCTTGTGGTGTGTTTGTTGGGATCCGATGAATTGTGAGTTTATGATCAGATCTATCCATGAATATTTTTTGTGTCTTTTCTGAACTCTTTTATGCATGATTGTTATAGCCTCGTATTTCTTCTCCGAAACATTGGTTTGGCTTAGCCAACTAGATTGATTTTTCTTGCAATGGGAAGAGGTGCTTTGTACTGGGTTCGATCTTGCGGTGCTCAATCTCAGTGATAGAAGGAGACATGACACACATGTATCATTGCCATTAAGGATAAAAAGGTGGGGTCTATTCCTACATGAATAGATCTTGTCTACAGCATGTCATCGTTCTTAATGCATTACTCCATTTTTCCATGAACTTAATACACTAGATGGATGCTAGATAGCGGTCGATGTGTGGAGTAATAGTAGTAGATGCAGGCGGGAGTCGGTCTACTAATCTTGAGTGATGCATATATACATGATCATTGCCTTGGATATCGTCATAACTATTCGCTTTTCTGTCAATTGCCCGACAGTAATTTGTTTACCCACCGTATACTATTTTCTCGAGAGAAGCCTTTAGTGAAACGGTCCCAGTGTCTATTTCCTATTATATTAAAACCAAAAATACCTTCTTGCACTTTTTCTTTATGTATTTTATTTTGTGTTTTTGCGAGATCTATTTATCAAATCTCATACAATTTTATCTATCTCAATACCGAGGAGGGATTGACAACCCCTCTTACGCGTTGGGTTGCAAGTTCTTGTTATTTGTGTGCAGGTGCTGTTTACATAGTGTTGCTTGGTTCTTCTGCTGGATTGATAACCTTGGTTTCATAACTGAGGGAATACTTACCGTTGCTGTGATGCATCATCCTCTCCTCTTCCGGGAAATACCAACGCAGATACAAGCAATCAGGTACCGCGAGGGTGTCGGCCCAGAATAGATCCGCAAACTCGTGTCACAAAAGTTTACGGTGACAGTTCATGGGATCTGCGGTATGAGTTTATGGGAACTGTTTCGCGTTGCGGTACGAGTTTATGGGATGTGTCCCTCATCGGAGCCCTTGCGGTACTGCAAAACACTTTTCATGAGATCCTTAAAGTGGTTTTGCGGGAGGCAGTTTTGCGGGATGTACTGGAGATGCTCGAAGGATGCGTTTGGTTACTTGCACCAATTATCCTCCCTTTTCATTTGTGGATCATATGGGCCTGGATGAGGTAATACAACCTGAAAACCATGTTCTGTATATTGTTTGATTGCCTGCATATTGCCTCCCCTGCATCAAGGTAACAATTTATGCTTGTGTTTGGTTGCCTGCTGAAAGTGCAACTAATCCCCGGGTGGTTTTGGTAATTCATAACAACATATAGCTCATTGAACTAATGACCATTCAAGTTGATTATTTCAGAGAGTTCAATGATTAGCATGGCATAGACTAGAGATGTGGACCCCTCAAAATGCTAAGGACAAAGATTGGTAAAAGCTCAAGACTCTTCATTTGTATTTTAGTGACCCAAGATCACATTGAGTCCATAGGAAAAGCCAATACTAGTAAAAGGGGATGAGTTGTTGCTTAATGGTCTACTTGCTCAAGTGCTTAGTGATATTGCTCCAAAACACTCAACCACTTTCTTATTCCAAATATGTCCAAAACTCAAAGTCAAACTCGGTCCCAACGATTTGACTTATCCGGCGCCACCGAGTTCTTTTGACATAGCCACTGCCAGAAACCCTAACAGTTCGGTCACACCGATACGAATCTCGGTCTCACCGAGATGGCCTTGCATTCTCCCTGTGACATGTTGCACTCTTTCGGTCTCACCGAGTCAATGCAATCGGTCACACCGAGTTTGCCTGTCATTCACTCTGTTGTCCTATTACTTCACTTCGGTCCCACCAAGTTGATGTAATCGGTCACACCGAGTTGATGTTTGCCCTAGCCCTAGCACATCGGTCACACCGAGTTGTTCTAGTCGGTCCCACCGAGATTCCTAATGTTCATATTTTGAAGTGAATCACTCTCACCGAGTTCCTCTATTCGATCTGACCGAGTTGAGTCAAATGTGTGTAATGGTTGGATTTTGTGTAGAGGCTATATTGTTGGGGAACGTAGTAATTTCAAAAAATTTCCTACGCACACGCAAGATCATGGTGATGATATAGCAATGAGGGGAGAGTGTTGTCTACGTACCCTCGAAGACCGAAGCGGAAGCATTGACGCAACATAGAGGAAGTAGTCGTACGTCCTCCGGTTCAACCGATCCAAGTACCGTTACTCCGGCACCTCCGAGTTCTTGACACGCGTACAGCTCGATGACGCACCCTCGATCTCCGATCCAGCAGAGGCGCCGAGGGGGAGTTCCGTCAGCACGACGGCGTGGTGACGATCTTGATGTTCTCCTGTTGCAGGGCTTCGCCTAAGCACCGCTACAATATGACCGAGGTGTAATATCGTGGAGGGGGGCACCACACACGGCTAAGGAACGATCAATGATCAACTTGTGTGTTCTAGGGTGCCCCCCTACCCCCGTATATAAAGGAGGGAGGGAGGAGGTGGCCGGCCCTAGGGGGGGCGCGCCATGAGGAGGGGGAAACCTACTCCAAGTAGGTTTCCCTCTCTTTTCCTTATCTTATTTGGAGGGGGAAGGAAAGAGTACTAGTATTAGGAAGTAGTACTAGTAGTAGTAATAGGAAGAGGGGGAAGGAGAAAGGAAAGGGGGGGCCGGCCCCCCTCCCCAATTCGGATTGGGCTTGGGGGCGCGCCCCCCTCCCTTGCTCCTTCTCTCTTCTTCCTACATGGGCCCAATAAGGCCCATATACCTCCCGGGGGGTTCCGGTAACCTCCCGGGGCTCCAAACTTCTCCGGAACCTTTCCGGTGTCCAAATATATCCGTCCAATATATCAATCTTTATGTCTCGACCATTTTGAGACTCCTCGTCATGTCCGCAATCATATCCGGGACTCCGAACAACCTTCGGTACATCAAAATACATAAACTCATAATATAACTGTCATCGAAACCTTAAGCGTGCGGACCCTACAGTTCGAGAACGATGTAGACATGACTGAGACACATCTCTGGTCAATAACCAATAGCGGGACCTGGATGCCCATATTGGTTCCTACATATTCTACGAAGATCTTTATCGGTCAAACCGCATAACAACATACGTTGTTCCCTTTGTCATCGGTATGTTACTTGTCCGAGATTCGATCGTCGGTATCCAATACCTAGTTCAATCTCGTTATCGACAAGTCTCTTTACTCGTTCTGTAATACTTCATCTTATAACTAACTCATTAGTTACATGCTTGCAAGGCTTAGGTGATGAGCATTGCCGAGAGGGCCCAGAGATACCTCTCCGACAATCGGAGTGACAAAACCTAATCTCGAATTATGCTAACTCAACATGTACCTTCGGAGACACCTGTAGTACTCCTTTATAATCACCCAGTTATGTTGTGACGTTTGGTAGTACCCAAAGTGTTCCTCCGGTAAACGGGAGTTACACAATTCTCATAGTTATAGGAACATGTATAAGTCATGAAGGAAGCAATAGCAGAATACTAAACGATCAAGTGCTAAGCTAACGGGATGGGTCATGTCAATCACCTCATTCTCCTAATGATGTGATCCCATTAATCAAATGACAACACATGTCAATGGTTAGGAAACATAACCATCTTTGATTAATGAGCTAGTCAAGTAGAGGCATACTAGTGACTATATGTTTGTCTATGTATTCACACATGTATCATGTTTCCGGTTAATACAATTCTAGCATGAATAATAAACATTTATCATGATATGAGGAAATAAATAATAACTTTATTATTGCCTCTAGGGCATATTTCCTTCAGTCTCCCACTTGCACTAGAGTCAATAATCTAGATCACCATGTGATTAACATCGATAGTTCACATCATCATGTGATTAACACCCATAGTTCACATCGCCATGTGACCAACACCCAAAGGGTTTACTAGATTCGGTAATCTAGTTCACATCGCTATGCGATTAACACCCAAAGAGTACTAAGGTGTGATCATGTTTTGCTTGTGGGAGAATCTTAGTCAACAGTCTTTCACATTCAGATCCGTTATGTATTTTGCAATTTTCTATGTCTACAATGCTCTGCACGGAGCTACTCTAGCTAATTGCTCCCACTTTCAATATGTATCTAAATCGAGACTTGGAGTCATCCAGATCAGTGTCAAAACTTGCATCGACGTAACCCTTTACGGCGAACCTTTTTTTTCACGTCCATAATCGAGAAACATATCCTTATTTCACTAAGGATAATTCTGACCGCTGTCCAGTGATCTACTCCTAGATCACTATTGTACTCCCTTGCCAAATCAGTGGTAGGGCATACAATAGATCTGGTATACAGCATGGCATACTTTATAGAACCTATGACTGAGGCATAGGGAATGACTTTCATTCTCTTTCTATCTTCTGCCGTGGTCGGGCTTTGAGTCTTACTCAACTTCACACCTTGTAATACAGGCAAGAACTCTTTCTTTGTCTGCTCCATTTTGAACTACTTCAAAATCTTGTCAAGGTATGTACTCATTGAAATAACTTATCAAGCATCTTGATCTATCTCTATAGATCTTGAAGCTCAATATGTAAGTAGCTTCACCAAAGTCTTTCTTTGAAAAACTCATTTCAAACACTCCTTTATGCTTTGCAGAATAATTCTACATTATTTCCGATCAACAATATGTCATTCACATATACTTATCAGAGATGCTGTAGTGCTCCCACTCACTTTCTTGTAAATACAGGCTTCACTGCAAGTCTGTATAAAACTATATGCTTTGATCAACTTATCAAAGCATATATTCCAACTCTGAGATGCTTACACCAGTCCATAGATGGATCGCTGGAGTTTGCATATTTTGTTAACACCTTTAGGATTGACAAAAACTTCTGGTTGCATCATATACAACTCTTCTTTAATAAATCTATTAAGGAATGCAGTTTTGTTTATCCATTTGCCAGATTTCATAAAATGCGGCAATTGCTAACATGATTCGGACAAACTTAAGCATAGATACGAGTGAGAAACTCTCATCGTAGTCAACACCTTGAACTTGTCGAAAACCTTTTGCGACAATTCTAGCTTTGTAGATAGTAACACTACTATCAGCGTCCGTCTTCCTCTTGAAGATCCATTTATTCTCAATTGCTTGCCGATCATCGGGCAAGTCAACCAAAGTCCATACTTTGTTCTCATACATGGATCCCATCTCAGATTTCACGGCCTCAAGCCATTTTTGCGGAATCTGGGCTTACCATCGCTTCTTCATAGTTCGTAGGTTCATCATGATCTAGTAGCATGACTTCCAGGACAGGATTACCGTACCACTCTGGCGCGGATCTTACTCTGGTTGATCTACGAGGTTCAGTAGTATCTTGTTCTGAAGTTTCATGATTATCATTATTAGCTTCCTCACTAACTGGTGTAGGTGTCACAGAAACAGTTTTCTGTGATGTACTACTTTCCAATAAGGGAGCAGGTACAGTTACCTCGTCAAGTTCTACTTTCCTCCCACTCACTTCTTTCGAGAGAAACTCCTTCTCCAGAAAGTTTCTAAATTTAGCAACAAAAGCCTTGCCTTCGGATCTGTGATAGAAGGTGTATCCAATAGTTTCCTTTGGATATCCTATGAAGACGCACTTCTCCGATTTGAGTTTGAGCTTATCAGGATGAAACTTTTTCATATAAGCATCGCAACCCCAAATTTAAGAAACGACAGCTTAGGTTTCTTGCCAAACCATAGTTCACACGGTGTCGTCTCAACGGATTTAGATGGTGCCCTATTTAACGTGAATGCAGCTGTCTCTAATGCATAACCCCAAAACGATAGTGGTAGATCAGTAAGAGACATCATAGATCGCACCATATCTAATAAAGTACGGTTATGACGTTCGGACACACCATTACATTGTGGTGTTCTAGGTGGCATGAGTAGTGAAACTATTTCACATTGTTTTTAACTGAAGGCCAAACTCGTAACTCAAATACTCTTCTCTACGATCAGATCGTAGAAACTTTATTTTCTTGTTACGATGATTTTTCACTTCACTCTGAAATTCGTTGAACTTTTCAAATGTTTCAGACTTATGTTTCATCAAGTAGATATACTCATATCTGCTCAAATCATCTGTGAAGATCAGAAAATAATGATACCTGTCGCGAGCCTTAATATTCATCGGACCACATACATCAGTATGTATGATTTCCAACAAATCTATTGCTCGCTTCATTGTTCTGAAGAACAGAGTCTTAGTCATCTTGCCCATGAGGCATGGTTCGCAAGCATCAACTGATTCATAATCAAGTGATTCCAAAAGCCCATCAGTATGGAGTTTCTTCATGCGCTTTACACCAATATGACCTAAACGGCAGTGCTACAAACAAGTTGCACTTATCATTATTAACTTTGCATCTTTTGGTTTCAATATTATGATTATGTGTATCACTACGATCGAGATCCAACGAACTATTTTCATTGGGTGTGTAACCATATAAGGTTTCATTCATGTAAACAGAACAACAATTTATTCTCTTACTTAAATGAATAACTGTATTACAATAAACATGATCAAATCATATTCATGCTCAACGCAAACACCAAATAACACTTATTCAGGTTCAACACTAATCCCGAAAGTATAGGGAGTGTGCGACGATGATCATATCAATCTTGGAACCACTTCCAACACACATCGTCACTTCACCCTTAACTAGTCTCTGTTTATTCTGCAACTCCCGTTTCGAGTTACTAATCTTAGCAACTGAACTAGTATCAAATACTGAGGGGTTGCTATAAACACTAGTGAAGTACACATCAATAACATGTATATCAAATATACTTATGTTCACTTTGCCATCCTTCTTATCCGCCAATCACTTGGGGTAGTTCCGCTTCCAGTGACCAGTCCCTTTGCAGTAAAAGCATTTAGTCTCAGGCTTAGGATCAGACTTGGGCTTCTTCACTTGAGCAGCAACTTGCTTGCCGTTCTTCTTGAAGTTCCCCTTCTTCCCTTTGCCCTTTTATTGAAACTAGTGATCTTGTCAACCATCAACACTTGATGTTTTCCTTGATTTCTACCTTCGTCAATTTCCGCATTACGAAGAGCTTGGGAATCGTTTTTGTTATCCCTTGCATATCATAGTTCATCACGAAGTTCTACTAACTTGGTGATGGTGACTAGAGAATTCTGTCAATCACTATCTTATCTGGAAGATTAACTCCCACTTGATTCAAGCGATTGTAGTACCCAGACAATCTGAGCACATGCTCACTAGTTGAGCGATTCTCCTCCATCTTTTAGCTATAGAACTTGTTGGAGATTTCATATCTCTCAACTCGGGTATTTGCTTGAAATATTAACTTCAACTCCTGGAACATCTCATATGGTCCATGACGTTCAAAACGTCTTTGAAGTCCCGATTCTAAGCCGTTAAGCATGGTGCACTTAAACTATCAAGTAGTCATCATATTGAGCTAGCCAAACGTTCATAACGTCTGCATCTGCTCCTGCAATAGGTCCGTCACCTAGCGGTGCATCAAGGACATAATTCTTCTGTGCAGCAATGAGGATAAACCTCAGATTACGGATCCAATCCGCATCTTTGCTACTAACATCTTTCAACACAATTTTCTCTAGGAACATATCAAAATAAACACAGGGAAGCAACAACGCGAGCTATTGATCTACAACATGATTTGCAAAATACTACCAGGACTAAGTTCATGATAAATTTAAGTTCAGTTTAATCATATTACTTAAGAACTCCCACTTAGATAGACATCCCTCTAATCCTCTAAGTGATCACGTGATCCAAATCAACTAAACCATGGCCGATCATCACGTGAGATGGAGTAGTTTCATCGGTGAACATCATTATGTTGATCATATCTACTATATGATTCACGCTCGACCTTTCGGTCTCCGTGTTCCGAGGCCATATCTGTATATGCTAGGCTCGTCAAGTATAACCTGAGTATTCCGCGTGTGCAACTGTTTTGCACCCGTTGTATTTGAACGTAGAGCCTATCACACCCGATCATCACGTGGTGTCTCAGCACGAAGAACTTTCACAACGGTGCATACTCAGGGAGAACACTTCTTGATAATTAGTGAGAGATCATCTTAAAATGCTACCGTCAATCAAAGCAAGATAAGATGCATAAAGGATAAACATCACATGCAATCAATATAAGTGATATGATATGGCCATCATCATCTTGTGCTTGTGATCTCCATCTTCGAAGCACCGTCGTGATCACCATCGTCACCGGCGTGACACCTTGATCTCCATCGTAGCATCGTTGTCGTTACGCCATCTATTGCTTCTACGACTATCGCTACCGCTTAGTGATAAAGTAAAGCAATTACAGGGCGTTTGCATTTCATACAATAAAGCGACAACCATATGGCTCCTGCCAGTTGCCGATAACTTCGGTTACAAAACATGATCATCTCATACAATAAAATATAGCATCATATCTTGGCCATATCACATCACAACATGCCCTGCAAAAACAAGTTAGATGTCCTCTACTTTGTTGTTGCAAATTTTACGTGGCTGCTACGGGCTTAAGCAAGAACCAATCTCACCTACGCATCAAAACCACAACGATAGTTTGTCAAATAGACTCCGTTTTAACCTTCACAAGGACCGGGCGTAGCCACACTCGGTTCAACTAAAGTGAGAGAGACAGACACCCGCCAGCCACCTTTAAGCACGAGTGCTCGTAACGGTGAAACCAGTCTCGCGTAAGCGTACGCGTAATGTCGGTCCGGGCCGCTTCATCTCACAATACCGCTGAACCAAAGTATGACATGCTGGTAGGCAGTATGACTTATATCGTCCACAACTTACTTGTGTTCTACTCGTGCATATAACATCAACACATAAAACCTAGGCTCGGATGCCACTGTTGGGGAACGTAGTAATTTCAAAAAATTTCCTACGCACACGCAAGATCATGGTGATGATATAGCAACGAGGGGAGAGTGTTGTCTACGTACCCTCGTAGACCGAAGCGGAAGCATTGACGCAACATAGAGGAAGTAGTCGTACGTCCTCCGGTTCAACCGATCCAAGTACCGTTACTCCGGCACCTCCGAGTTCTTGACACGCGTACAGCTCGATGACGCACCCTCGATCTCCGATCCAGCAGAGGCGCCGAGGGGGAGTTCCGTCAGCACGACGGCGTGGTGACGATCTTGATGTTCTCCTGTTGCAGGGCTTCGCCTAAGCACCGCTACAATATGACCGAGGTGTAATATCGTGGAGGGGGGCACCACACACGGCTAAGGAACGATCAATGATCAACTTGTGTGTTCTAGGGTGCCCCCCTACCCCCGTATATAAAGGAGGGAGGGAGGAGGTGGCCGGCCCTAGGGGGGGCGCGCCATGAGGAGGGGGAAACCTACTCCAAGTAGGTTTCCCTCTCTTTTCCTTATCTTATTTGGAGGGGGAAGGAAAGAGTACTAGTATTAGGAAGTAGTACTAGTAGTAGTAATAGGAAGAGGGGGAAGGAGAAAGGAAAGGGGGGGGGGGGCGGCCCCCCTCCCCAATTCGGATTGGGCTTGGGGGGGCGCGCCCCCTTCCCTTGCTCCTTCTCTCTTCCTCCTACATGGGCCCAATAAGGCCCATATACCTCCCAGGGGGTTCCGGTAACCTCCCGGGGCTCCAAACTTCTCCGGAACCTTTCTGGTGTCCAAATATATCCGTCCAATATATCAATCTTTATGTCTCGACCATTTCGAGACTCCTCGTCATGTCCGTAATCATATCCGGGACTCCGAACAACCTTCGGTACATCAAAATACATAAACTCATAATATAACTGTCATCGAGACCTTAAGCGTGCGGACCCTACGGTTCGAGAACGATGTAGACATGACTGAGACACATCTCTGGTCAATAACCAATAGCGGGACCTGGATGCCCATATTGGTTCCTACATATTCTACGAAGATCTTTATCGGTCAAACCGCATAACAACCCTACGTTGTTCCCTTTGTCATCGGTATGTTACTTGTCCGAGATTCGATTGTCGGTATCCAATACCTAGTTCAATCTCGTTATCGACAAGTCTCTTTACTCGTTCTGTAATACTTCATCTTATAACTAACTCATTAGTTACATGCTTGCAAGGCTTAGGTGATGAGCATTGCCAAGAGGGCCCAGAGATACCTCTCCGACAATCGGAGTGACAAAACCTAATCTCGAATTATGCTAACTCAACATGTACCTTCGGAGACACCTGTAGTACTCCTTTATAATCACCCAGTTACGTTGTGACGTTTAGTAGTACCCAAAGTGTTCCTCCAGTAAACGGGAGTTACACAATTCTCATAGTTACAGGAACATGTATAAGTCATGAAGGAAGCAATAGCAGAATACTAAACGATCAAGTGCTAAGCTAACGGGATGGGTCATGTCAATCACCTCATTCTCCTAATGATGTGATCCCATTAATCAAATGACAACACATGTCAATGGTTAGGAAACATAACCATCTTTGATTAATGAGCTAGTCAAGTAGAGGCATACTAGTGACTATATGTTTGTCTATGTATTCACACATGTATCATGTTTCCGGTTAATACAATTCTAGCATGAATAATAAACATTTATCATGATATGAGGAAATAAATAATAACTTTATTATTGCCTCTAGGGCATATTTCCTTCATATATATACCCCTCCACCGCCATCTCCATTTGAGAGAGAGCCATCAGAATGTGCCTACACTTCCACTACTCATTTTCTGAGAGAGAACCACCTACTCATGCATTGAGACCAAGATATACCAATCCTACCACAAGAATCTTGATCTCTAGCCTTCCCCAAGTTGGTTTCCACTCAAATCATCTTTCCACCATATCCAAATATGTGTGAGAGAGTTGAGTGTTGGGGAGACTATCATTTTAAGCACAAGAGCAAGGAGTTCATCATCAACACACCGTCTATTACCTTTTGGAGAGTGTTGTCTCCTAGATTGGTTAGGTGTCACTTGGGAGCCTCCAACAAGATGTGGAGTTGAACCAAGGAGTTTGTAAGGGTAAGGAGATCGCCTACTTCATGAAAATCTACCGAGTGAGGCAAGTCCTTCATGGGCGATGGCCATGGTGGGATAGACAAGGTTACTTCTTCATGGACCCTTCATGGGTGGAGCCCTCCTGGACTCGTGCAACCATTACCCTTCGTGGGTTGAAGTCTCCATCAATGTGGACGTACGATAGAACCACCTATCGGAACCACGCCAAAAAATCTCTGTGTCTGCATTGCGTTTGCCTTCTCCAAAACCTTCCCTTTACCTTCATATGCAATGCTTTACATTACATTGCTACACTCTTAGAATTGCATGTGTAAGTTGATTGCTTGACTTGTACTAGTTGCTAAAATCTGCCAACACTTAAAATTGGGAAAAGGCTAGATTTTTATTTGGCCGAGTAGTCTAATCACCTCCCTCTAGACCTACTTTCGATCTTATAAGTGGTATCAGAGCTTTGGTCTCCATTTGCCTTGATTTCCATAGAATTGGTTTCACAACCTAGGAGAGTATAGCATCTAGCAAGGGAAATTACCACCGTAGAGGTCCTTACTTTGATGGTACTAATTTTGCTAGTTGGAAGCATAAAATAAAAATGCATATTCTTGGTCGTAACTGTCGGTGTCAAAACTGGCGGATATCGGGTAGGGGGTCCCGAACTGTGCATCTAAGGCTAATGGTAACAGGAGGCGGGGGACACAATGTTTACCCAGGTTCGGGCCCTCTCTATGGAGGTAATACCCTACTTCCTGCTTGATTGATCTTGATGAATATGAGTATTACAAGAGTTGATCTACCACGAGATCATAATGGTTGAACCCTAGAAGTCTAGCCTATGAGGGTATGATTGTTGTGACTAAACCCTAGAGGTCCGAACCCTCCGGTTTATATAGACACCCGGGGGGGGGGGGCTAGGGTTGTACAAAGTCGGTTACAGAGAAAGGAATCTACATATCCGAATCGCCAAGCTTGCCTTCCAAGCAAAGGAGAGTCCCATCTGGACACGGGACGAAGTCTTCTATCTTGTATCTTCATAGCCCAACAGTCTAGACCAAGTATACAGTCCGGCTGTCCGAGGACCCCTTAGTCCAGGACTCCCTCAGTAGCCCCTAAACCAGGCTTCAATGACGATGAGTCCGGCGCGCAGATTGCCTTCAGCATTGCAAGGCGGGTTCCTTCTCCGAATACTTCAAAGTAGATCTCGAACACAAGAATCGTGTCCGGCTCTGCAAAACAAGTTCTACAAACCACCGTAGAGAGTATAATATTTACAAGTCCAATCCGCTGACAATTTTGGTAGCAAGACATTGCGTCATTACCCGGCCATTATGTTGAATCGTTTTCTAGCCTGCTACTCCACGTTTCGGGAGGCGGTTCTTATTGGCACGTCTTGTCAAAGCAGAGATCATGTCCCCTTATTGCGGGATTTTCATGAACACGGGCGCGGGTAACCCAACTGTCCTGTTGGCATGATTCCTTGGGAATAGGCATGTTTTAAGGCCACAGAGGGGACACTTGATATTCGTCGCCTTTATAAAGGGGCTAAGGATTGTCCTTTTTCTTCCATGATAGTTCTTTCCTCCACCCCCACCTCAAGCTCCAACACCCAAGGGTTAATCCAGTCGCTTCGAGCTTCTAGCCATGTCCGTACCCAGCCTTCAAGGCCGGTGGATAGCCTATTCTATCACAGAGGAAGATATCTCGAAGCTCAGGGAGGCAAGATACTTGACTGTGGAAATCTACCACAGGCTTCCTACTCAAGGGCAGGTTATCCCTACTCCCAGATCCAATGAGAGGGTCGTGTTTATCTCTCACTTCCTTTGAGGGCTTGGGTTTGCCCTCCATCCCTTCGTTCGAGGGGTCATGTTTTATTACGGGCCAGATTTCCATGATCTAGCCCCGGACTCCTTCTCCACATCTCAGCGTTCATCACCACGTGCGAGGCTTTCCTCCGTATTTCCCCACACTTCGTGTCAGGGGGATGAACCCCGTGCAGGCAACAGAACTCGGATCCTTTTCAAAAACAACGGGGCAGGCATCGCCCCTCAAGCCGGCACGTGCTTGGCCGGGTCGCTCGACCCGGCCAAACCCCGCAACCCGGCCAAACTCTCCAACCTGGCCAGGCACATCGACTTGGCCTCAACAACTAGTACAAGGCAGCCGAACCCGGCGCAACCAAGGCTTCCTCAACAAGCCAGCTCCACCCGTGGCGTGTTCCGCAACCCAGCCACGGGTCAGCTCCCGTCCCATCCAAGCCATACGATGGGACAAGTCTTCAGCCACTGATGACCAAGGCAACAGTGCCCCGCCCAAGCCTCTGGTCAGCTGGAGCATGGCAACAATGCCCCTCACCTACCCGCTGACCAGGGCCGGTGTGGCTACAGTGCCCCCGTCATCACCGCTGACGACAGCAAGCGGCAACCTCACGGAGCGCCACTGTACACGACTCGACTCGGCCACGCCCTGGCGATCGACAAGATGGCGCACAGTCCCCCTAGGCACGCAGGGCCCGCACCTAGGGGAACCCGGCAAACCATAGGCCCCCAGCGGGCCCCAGCCTGGGGCCCCAGACACCAATGACCCGGACCCACCAACTTGTAACATTACCATTGTATCCCTGGGGTTTGGCCCATAAAACCCCCCAGGAGCCCACGCATACACGGGCAGGTAGAAAAGTAAGCAAGCAGGAAAGCATAGAGGAACTAGCCACCAAACAGTAGCATCCACCCGGGGAGAAGGAGCAGCCTAAGCCTTGGCCAGCCCTCCTTCCTCCTCCATACAGCTCTAGGAGCAACCTTGTACAATCGCACATCGAACTACACTCGCCAAGACTAGGGGTGTTATCTCTCCGGAGAGCCCCGAACCTGGGTATGTCTTGCGTCCCGCGCTCGCTCATGCCAACCCCGCCTCTGGAGCCCACCAGTGCTCTCGAGCCTCCTCCTCTCTTTAGCCATCCCATGGCATCTGCTATGCGCCCACCATGACAGTTGGCGCCCACCGTGGGGGAGCTTGAGGAGCTGGCCGGGAGCTTGCTTCAAACGGGGCCCTTCTCCTGCTCCAACGAGTCCGTCATGTTGGCACACAACGTCGTCGACGCACTCGCCGCCTCCTTCACCACGCTGCGCATCTCTGATGCGCCCACGACCGACGAGTACTCGAGCGAGGTACTCGGCTACTCCGACTCCCCCTCTCCCTCGGTGGTGGCATTTTCGCCGGGGCAATGGACGTCCATGTGGAGGTCTTCGTCACCGGCGATGACGCCTCCTCCTCATCGAGCAAGACGAGGAAGGCTGCCGAAGCCAGGGCCACAGTGGAATGGATCGAGCCGTCCAATCCGTTGCGCACCATGATGCAGAGCCTCCACGTCCCCATCGACACCGACATCGACACCACCAACATCGCTAAGGCCCGAGTCCAGCTCGAGGAAAGGCGCCAGCAGATGCTGGACCTGTCTGAGACGCTCGCCGCCACCCAGCATCGCCTGGATTCCGCTCAGCTAGAGCGCAATGCCGCCTACGGATTCACGCCCGCCGCGGCCGAGCCGAGCTGAGCCGGGCGTGCGTGCCCGGGGAGGAGCAATCGGCCGGGCCCTTGGCGCCGTCCCGACCATCTACGAGACCCCAACGAAGAACATGTGCGCTGCCCAGGCAGCCGCAGTCGACCTGGATCAGCTCACGGGCGAAGAACTGAAGGAGCACATCGGGCGGATGCGCGACCTCCTCAACGCGGCCAACGCCCAGCAGGACCGCCTCAACCAGCTCGCCAAGCCGGCGGGATCCAGCTCCGCCCGCATCGGCGGACCCGGCGAACTTCAGCACACAGCGTCCTTGCCACCCGGTGAGGCGCACTCCGGCCAAGCCCGGACTCGGGGCGACCAGGCCGCCACGGCCGCTGGTGGTTTGGGCGACGAGCCCATCCCGGAGATCCAGCATGGACCCGACCAGCATGGCCGGCGTCCGGCTCCAACCGACCCGGTCCCCCGTGGCCTGGTCGCCAGTCGACTCGGCCCGCGCTCCATAGACGACGCCGACGCTCGCCACCGCCTCGACCAGCTCGCTCACTCCCTAGAGGTGGAGGAAAGCGGCGCTATCGGGCCGGCGTGCTTCGGTCCACGCATGCAGGAAGAGCCCTTTCCCAAAGGGTTCATGCTTCCCCGCGACACCCCCAAGTACAATGGGACCGTGAAGCCAGAAGATTGGCTCACCGACTACACCACCGCCATTGGCATCACCAGTGCCAATCGCCGAGTCGCCATGCGCTACGCACCGCTCATGCTCGAGGGGTCGGCCCGCACCTCATTGAACAGTCTGCCAATGGGCAGCGTCAACACGTGGGTCGATTTCGAGCAAGCCTTCGTCCGCAACTTCACGGGGACCTACAAGCGACCCGGCCGCCCTAGCCAGCTCGCCATGTGCGTGCAACGGCCTACGGAGACTGGTCGCGAGTACCTCGCATGCTGGACCGAGCTCCGGAATAGCTGCGAGGGCGTCCATGAAGTCCAAGCAATCCAGTCTTCGTCAACGAGTGCCGAGATGACACCCTCCTCAAGCACAAGCTCTTACGCTCTAAGCCGGCCACCATGGCCGCGCTCATGGTGACGTCGGACAAATACGCCAACGCCGACTCCGCCATGAAGATCCAGGTGGCACTGGATGAAGCTGGCAAGGCAAAGCCCGTTCCCCCTCCGAAGCCGGCCGGCGAAAGCAGCTGACAGCAGCATCACCAGAACAACAAGCGCAAGGCCGACCAGCCGGCGCAACGCTACGACAACCGGCTCGTCGCGGCCATCGAGCCCACGGCGAACCCGGCAGCCAAGCGCCGGCAGACCGGCAAGACGGCATGGCAGCTCGCCATGAGTTTCAAAGATATGCTCGACGCCCCCTGCAAGCACAACAGCAGCGCAAGGCCGTCCACGCACACGCTTCGGTAGTGCGGCATCACCAAGCGCATCATGAGGGGCGATGTCCCGCCTCCTCCAGCTCCAGGCGCGGGGCAGCCGCCTCCGCCTCCACCGCCGCCTCCAACCGGCGGCGCAATGCGCGACGATGCGTACCCGGACTAGAACGCGGCCTATGTCGTCTTCACCAGCCTCGGCGACGACAAGCGCAGCGAGCGCCTCCTTCGACAGGAGGTGAACACCGTCGTCCCAGCCAAACCAGAGTTCATGCACTGATCGGACCGCCCGGTCACCTGGACCCGGGAGGACCACCCAGCAGTCATGTCGAATCCGGGTGGCTACGCCTCGTCCTCAACCCCACCATCATCGCACAGCGCACGTGCAAGTTTTCCCGAGTCCTCATCGACGGCGGCAGCAGCATCAACATCCTCTACCGCGACACAATGACCAAACTTGGCCTCAAGGCCGAGGACCTGGAACTGACCCGGACGATCTTCCATGGCATCGTACCCAGCCTCTCCTGCTCTCCCATTGGCCGAGTCCGGTTCGACATCCTGTTCGGTGACAGCAACCATTTCCGGCGCGAACCAATATGGTTCGAGGTGGTGGACCTGTCCAGCGCATACCACACGTTGCTGGGCCGACCCGCGCTCGCCAAATTCATGGCGGTCCCCCACTACGCGTATCTGAAGATGAAGATGCCGGGTCCGAAGGGCCTCATCACCATTACCGGCGACTACCGCAAGTCCCTGGAGTGCGCCCGAGACGGCGCCAAGCTGGCCAAGTCGCTGGTCATTGTCGAGAGCGGCGCCAGCTCGACCGGATCGTCGCCATGGCGGGTGAAGCCTCGGGCGCGTTGATCCCAACCAAGGACCCGGCCGACGAGGCCGCCTTCAAGCCCTCCAAGGAGACCAAGAAAGTGAAGCTGAACTCGGAAGATCCCAGCTGCAGCAAGTACGTTGTCGTAGGCGCCCACCTCGACAGCAAATAGGAAGGCGAGCTCGTCGAGTTCCTCCATGAGAATCGGGATATCTTCGCATGGACCCCCAAGGACATGCCAGGTATCCCGAGTAAGTACGCCGAGCACAAACTCCACGTCCGCAAGGATGCCAAGCCTGTCCGTCAACCCCTGTGACGTTTTTCCGAAGAGAAGAGAAGAACCATCTGTGAAGAGGTCACCAAGCTTTTGACGGCCGACTTCATCATGGAAGTGTTTCACTCCGATTGGCTGGCCAACCTAGTCCTCGTCCTGAATAAAAACAAGACCTGGGCCATGTGTATCGACTACACCAGCCTCAACAAGGCCTATCCCAAGGATTCGTTCGCCCTCCCGCGGATCGATCAAGTCATCGACTCGACCACCGGGGGCGAGCTCCTGTCCTTCCTAGACGCCTACTTCGGCTACCACCAGATCAAGCTGGACCCGGCCGACGCCTTGAAGACGTCCTTCATCATGCCCTTTGGGGCGTATTGCTACATCACCATGTCGTTCGGCTTGAAGAATGCCGACGCAACCTTCCAGCGCTGCATGCAGAAATGCCTGCTGCTGCAACTCGGCCGCAATATCCACGTTTACGTGGACGACATCATGGTGAAGACCAAGCAGCACCTTATGCTCCTCGACGACTTGAAGGAAACATTCGCCAACCTCCGCGAATACAAGATCAAGCTTAACCCGGAAAAATGCATTTTCGGCGTATCGGCCGGAAAGCTACTGGGCTTCCTCGTCTCGGAACGCGGCATTGAGGCGAACCCGGAGAAGATCAAGGCCATCGAGCCCATGCACAAGCCGGCTCGGCTGCGCGATGTCCAGAAGTTCACCGGCTGCTTGGTCTTGGTCAGCCGGTTTCTAAGCCGGCTGGGCGAGAGGGCGCTACCCCTGTACCAGCTGATGAAGAAGACGAAGTCATTTGAATGGAACAACCAGGTAGACGAGGCCTTCCGAGACCTCAAGTGCATGCTCTCCACCGCACCAGTCATGGCCGCGCTGGCCGACAAGGAGCCGCTATTGATCTACATAGCTGCGACCTCACGGGTGGTCAGCACGGTGCTGGTGGTCGAGCGACCAGAGAAGGGCAAGATCCAAGCCGTCCAGCGCCCGGTCTACTATCTGAGCGAGGTGCTCTCCAATTCCAAGCAGAACTACCCGCACTACCAGAAGATGTGTTACGACGTGTACTTTACCACCAAGAAGCTGAAGCAGTTCCAAGAGCACGTCATCACCGTGGTCAGCACGTCTCCCATCGGAGAAATCATCGGGTGCCGGGATGCCTCTGGCCGGGTCGCCAAGTGGGCACTCCAGCTGGCCGGCCACACCATCCTCTACGAGCCGACTTCCTCGTTGACTGGACCGAGACCCAGTACCTACCACCGCCGCCCGACTCGATGCACTGGCGTATGCATTTCGACGGGTCCAAGATGCGACTCGGCCTAGGGGCCAGCATTGTGCTGTCGTCCCCAAAGGGCGACCGACTCCGCTATGCACTCCAGATCCACTTCGCCGCCTCCAACAACGTCGCCGAGTACGAATCCCTTGTGCACGGCCTCCGGCTTGCCAAGGAACTCGACATTCGGCGCATCCTGTGCTATGGCAACTCAAACCTGGTGGTGCAACAGTGCTCCGGCGAGTGGGACGCCTGCGACTCCAACATGGCAAGCTACCGCTTCCTCGTCCAGAAGCTATCTGGGCCCTTTGAGGGCTGTGAGTTCCTCCACGTTCCGCGCACGGAGAACAAAGCGGCCGACACGCTCGCCAAAATCTCCTCGTCCCGACAGTCCATCCCGTCCGGCATCTCCCTCGAGCACCTCCACAAGTCATCCGTCAAGCCGTCGCCGGACTCCGAGTCCATCCACGTTCCATACGACCCGGCCGCATCTCAACCCGGCCCCGGGACTTCCGAACCTGGCCCGGGGACTTCCGAACCCGGCTCGGGGGCTGCTGAACCCGGCCCGGTGACTTCCGAACCCGGCCCGGGGGCTGCTCAGCTCAACCCGGCCACCGTCGCCCCAGACCCGACCATCGCCATCCCCGACCCGGGGGCTGCTCAACCCGGCTCGGGGGCTGCCAACTCGCAACCCGCCCCGGTGGCCGTCTTCGCCGTGGTAACGGCTCCGTCTTGGGCCTTGCCAATATCAGATTCCTGGAGAACGGGGTTCTCCCAATGGATGAGACCGAAGCCCGGCAAGTGCAACACCGGGCGTCCACCTACAGCATCATCAACAACGAGCTCGTCAAGCGCAGCTGCACCGGTGTCTTCCAGCGCTGCGTCGAGTAGGAGCAGGGCATCAACATCCTCCTCGACATACACCAGGGCGAATGCGGGCACCACGCCCGTCGCGATCCCTGGTGGCCAAGGCTTTCCACCACGGTTTCTACTGGCCCACGGCCCTCCAAGACGCCGAGTCCCTCGTTCTCAAGTGTGAGGGGTGCCAGTGCTTCAGCAAATGCAGCCACCAGCCGGCATCAGCACTCCGCACCATTCCGATCGCCTGGCCCTTCACGGTCTGGGGACTCGACATGGTGGGACCCTTCAAAACCGCCAGAGGCGGCATGACGCATCTACTGGTGGCGGTGAACAAGTTCACCAAGTGGATCGAGGCACGGCCAATCAAGAAACTGGACAGGCCAACAGCCGTCCGGTTCATCAAAGACATCGCGGTTCGCTACGGCATGCCGAACAACATCATCACGGACAACGGCACCAACTTCGCCAAAGGCGCGCTCGAGCAATACTACTCCGTCTCCGGCATCCGCCTTGATCTGGCCTCCGTTGCACACCCGCAGTCCAACGGGCAGGTCGAGCAGGCCAACAGCCTCATCCTATCTGGCATCAAGCTGTGACTCGTCGAGCCACTCATCCGCGCACCCGGCAGCTGGCTCGACGAGTTGCTGGCCGTTCTCTAGAGTCTCCGAACTACGCTGAATTGGTCGACCGGGTTCACCCCGTTCTTCCTCATCTATGGAGCCGAAGCCATCATCCCGACCAACGTCGAGTTTGACTCGTCGCGTGTCGCGATGTACACCAAAGCTGAAGCCAAAGAAGCCCGCGAAGACGGCGTCGACCTACTCAAAGAAGCCTGCCTCATGGCGCTCAGCCGTTCGGCCATCTACCAGCAAGGCCCAAGGCACTACCACAATAAGAAGATCAAGCCCCTCACGTTCCGCGAGGGCAACCTCGTCCTCCGACTCGTCCAAGAGCAAGCCGGCCAGCACAAGCTGTCCCCTCCATGGGAGGGCCCATTCATCGTAAGCAGGGCCTTGCGCGATTGCAAGGCCTACTACCTCATCGACGTGCGCAAGTCAAACAAGTACAAGAGAGACACCACCGGTGAAGAAACAACCCGGCCGTGGAACGCGGAACTCCTCCGCCCGTTTTACAGTTAGCCGCACGAGTGTATGTATCGTCACCTTTTGTAAACGCATGAAACAATGGGGCCCCCGAACGAGACTCAGGGGCTGCCTTTTGTCGACTAACTTATTGTGTCCCTACTTGTTTGCATCACTATGCTCCTGAACCCAGCCACCGGTCCGACTCACTCGACCAGGGGGCTCGGGGGCTGGCCGGCTTGATCGCCAGCCCGCCGCCTTACTGGGTGATTCCTGATGCACTAAGGATGCCGCGGTCTCCCACTCCGCCCTAAGACACAGACCCGGCTTCGGCTGTCGGCTGGCAAGCACAACGGGCCAGAGCTCCTTCATGCTTCAAATGCCAAGTCAAAGGCTGCCGGGTCGACCATCCCGGCCTGTCGCTCAGAAAATAAAAGTAAACAGCCGCACGACCGGTTGCTTGCCAACCGGCTCCGCTGGGTTGCCGCCAGCTGGCCTAGTGGGTGTTTCGCTCGCGCTCAACATTTTGAAAAACCCAAAGTATTGCACGCTCCTCTCGAAGAACCGAACTCCTTGTCATGGACCGGAGGCTCGGCCGTCTAACT
>NC_041393.1:101747434-101771718 GCF_002162155.2 Triticum dicoccoides
GGGTTTGAGAAAGGAAAAGCACAAGAAATCGGTCCAAAAAATGAAAAGCAAGAGTAGAAGCATTCACAACATATACACATAAATATTTAAAGGCCCACGGCCCGAGTTCATTACACCCAGAACCCCCAGTGGTTGGGTGGACCTGCTACCTAACAAATCCTACTAAGACATCTCAGGCATCTCTAGCGCCGCGTCGCGACGTCGACGACTCTCCCCTGGCGGCCTTCGGGTCCAGTGAGGTACCGGTGTCCTCCTCGGCACCCCCATCGTGGTAGACGCCCGTCTCCTCGGAGCTCCCCTTCGTGTCATGAAGAAGCAAGCCGTAGTCGTCGCCGGCCACGACCCGCCGTCCTCCGCCCGCTCCGGGTGGAACTCGTCGTGGAAGGCGAACTTGGCGATGTAGCTGGCCCGGGAAGCAATCCGGCCGGCTTGCTCCTGCAACAGCTGCTCCAAGCCGACCCGCTGGCCCATCAGTGCGTCCAGCTGCAGGTCTGGATGCCAAGACAACGTGAACCGGAGCGCCATCTCAGCACTGGCACGAGCGGTGGAGACGCGCCACTCGTGAAGCCGGTCTGGCCCCATCTCCATCGAACGCGCCAGTCGCGTGAAGCTGTTCGGCTCGACAAAGCTCGGCCAAAGGGTCGTAGTCATCGATGTACCGGCCTGGGAGAGCCGCCCCATCTGCTTCCCCAGGACCCACAGGCGGGCCTCGGTGGTAGTCATGATTTCTGAGAAGGTCCACACCACCTGTGGGTCCGTCCCAGATCTGACGACTCCCGTCGGGTCATGATGGAAGCGTACGGCCTCCTCCACTAGCCGATGTGTCTTCGGGAAGGCCCCTGCCAGAAAATGAAGCATGTCAGGAAAAAGGACAACAAGGACAAAAAGCCGGATCCCAACCCGGCAAAACACAAGAAAAGCACTTACTGGAGAAGGACTCTTCCACGTGCTGTGCTTCGAGCAACGTACCGCGCCGCTCCCGATCAATGGTGCGGTCGCGCTCCTGGAGCGCCTTCTCCAAGTCAACCGCCTTGGCAAGGGCCGCCTTCACTCGGCGTCCTTGTCATCGGTCACCTTCTTGGCCGCCTCGCGATGACGGGCCTCATCCTGACAGGCCCCCTCTGCCGTGGCAGCCTGCTCCCTCAGGCGCTCCACCTCAGCCTGGAGCCGGCCCTTGTCATCGGCCAGCCTGCCGCGCTGCTGGTCCGCCTCGACCAGGGCCTGCTGCGCCTCCACCACCTTGGCGGCCTCCGCCTTAAGGAGCTCCACCTCGGCCTCGAGGCGGCTCTTATGGCCCGGCAGATGCTCCCGCAGCTGGTTGGCCTCGTCAAGCGACCGTCGGGCCGTTGCCGCCTCCGCCCTCGCCTGCGCCACCTCGGCGCCAAGGCGGCCGGTGTCGGCAACAAGCCGGTCATAGTGATGACCAGCCCGGAGCAGCTGGGTCTGCTTGGACAACACCTCGACTGCAAAAAGGAAGATTCAGGAAAGGAAAAAAGCAAGACTTAAGATTTGGCCCAATTGTTACATAGTTGGCCTGAATCTCGAGGGCTACACCCAGTGGATGCGCTAGCGCGCCCCCACTAGAAAACAGCATGAAGATACCTGCGGCAACGCGGATCTCCTCCTCCTAGGCGGCGAGCTGCTCCTTGAGCTCCCGGTATTTTCCCAGGAGGCTGTTGAAGGCGCCGACCCAGTAGGCGTCGAGTTGCTCAAGAAGGCAGTAATGAGAACAAGGACGACATTCTAAAGATTCAACCCAACTACTAAATAGTTGGCCTGAACCTCGGGGGCTACACCCAATGGGTGCGCTGGCGCGCCCCCACAAAGAAGAAGTTGCAGAAGAAGCTTACCAGCATGACGCGCTCCAGGTCCCGCGTCCGCTCCACCTCGGCCTGGGCGAAGGCCTCGAGCCGGTCCGTCCGGCCGCGCAGACAACGTCCATCGCTGCCTCCTCCTGGGTCTGAGGTCCGAAGACCACGGCGCTCCTGCTCCGCGCTGGGTGTGGCGCGGCGGCCCGGCGCCCTCCCTGCCGGGGCACCAGAGCATGCTCCCCACTGGCTGCTCCCGACGTGGCCAGCACCTCCTCCGACGCCCTCTCCGGTGCCGTCGATGACCCGAACGCTAGGACGCCCTACGTCACCACCACCGGCCCAGACGCCGGGACAACCTGCTGCACCACCACCGGCCCAGCAGTCGGGGTGGCCTGCGGCTCCTCCACCCGCGGCGCCTCCCCCAACACCGGCGGCGTCCCTCGCAACGCCGCCCATGGCGACTCCTCCAAGACGGCACCATCGCCGCCTCCGTCGGCCTCCGCCCGCTCGATAGCGTCGACCCACGGCAGGGTGTCGTCCTCCACCACCATGACCTCCTGGTCGAGGATCACCACCTCAGCCCAGCCTCCACGATCGCGCTCCCTCACTGATGAATGCTCAAAGACCGTCGCCGCCACCACCGAGCCCTCCGGCATCTCGCGCCATGCCGGCTCGTGCCCATGCTGCCGCAGCGTCGGTCCAAGCCCAGACCGATGTCGCCTCCAACTCCGCCTCGGCCCTGTTCCTGTCCCGCCAGGCCAGGCCCTCGACGTCGGTCGGGTCCAGGTCGAGGTCTGGGTTGGCCCGCTACTCCTCCTCGACCTGGTCGACGCGGTCGGACCGGCTCCTGCGGAACGCGGCCTCCTCGGCAGCCGTGGCATCCGCCGCCACCCTCGCCAGCGCGATCGACGACCTGAAGGAGAAGACAGAATGAGCAAAAGCAAAGCCAGCTCGACCGTTCGGACGCGTACAGGAGAAGAAACTTACCCTGTCAGGACCGGGATGGGGGACGTCCTCCCATGCCCGGCGCCACGCTTCCTCTTGGCCTGCCTCCCGCTCCCGGCCGGGTCCGCCGCGCGCTTCGGGGCCCGGGGCCGCGGCGCGACGCTGTCCTTCCCGTGCGGGCGGCTCGGCGCCGCCCACACGACGACCCGGCTCCGCCTACATCACCGCCTCCCCCGCCCAGCGCCACTACACCAACAACTGGCATTAGCATCGCCCGCGTTGTGTCGCGATCAACAACTCGAGAAACACAAAGGAAAAGACAAAACTTACCCGTGCGATGCCCAGCGCCGGCAGCGACCTCGGCCTCCTGCTCCCCGCCGTGGGCCGCGGGCTCCTCCGACACCGCCCACACCACCTGCGACGGAGCACGTGCGTAAGGATGCCGGATGGGATTCAGAAGCACATCCCGCGTCGCGTCAGGGCGAACGAGGAGATGCGCATCAGCAAAGTAAGGAGACCAAACACTCACCAGTGGCGCCGGATTCGACTCGCTGTACGACACCTTGCCGAACCGCCAGTCCTCCCCAAGGTTGGCCTTGGAGATATCGTTCACTCGACGCACGATCTGCTCCGACAACAGGCGTCGTCCCCATGTGATTGGGGTCTTGAAGACCGGCCATCTCGCCAATGAGGCAGGAGCGCCTCTGCAGCGGGAGAACCCGACGCATAATGAACACAGCAATGAGGTCGTTGCCGGTGAGCCCCTCCGCATCCTCATCACTGCCACTCGCTCGCAGAGATTGAGAATCTCCTGCGCCGGGTGCCTGGCGGAGTAGCCCCAGTTCATCTTCACCCACGGCGGTGCGATGGCGAAGGCCGGAAGATTGATGCGGTCCGCACCCAAGTTGCAGATGTACAAGAAGGAGTTCTGCCATTTCTTGGCAGAATCCTCCAGCGGAATCTTGGGGCAGTCCGCCCCTGATCGCTTTGAGATGACGGCGGTGCCACAGTCGGCGAACTCTCCAGCCGTTGTTCCCTGCTGCTTCAGGAAGAAGAAGCATGCCCAGAGGTCGATCATAGGCTCGACCCCTAGATAACCCTCGCAGAGGGTGACGAAGCCCGAAAGCTGGACGACGGCGTCGGCGCCGAGATGGTGAGGCCGGAGCCTGAAGAACTCTAGGAACGTGCGGAAAAAGGTGCTCGCCGGCAGCCCAAATCCGCGCTCGAAGTGCGTGAGGAAGACCATGCGCTCCGTGCCCTGGGGCTGCGACCTCTGCTCGCCGCACGACAAACGGACGACGCGTCCGTCTCCCGCGGCAAGTGTCGGGATGCGCGAAGATGGGTGATGTCCTCGACGGTGACGGTCGATCCCATCCAAGAGCCCGACGGCAGAGCCATCAATGAAGGCAAGAGAGGAAGAAAGAAGATGGACGACGGCGAGGTTCTGCTCGAAGCAACAGGCGTCGCAGTGCGGCGGTCGCAAGAAGCAGAACAAGAGCAAAGGGGCAGGAGGGCGCAAGCGAGAATAATGTCCGCCGCCACCTTGCCCCCAATTTATAGCCCTCGGTTTGAACAACGGGGAGTGGGATCGTCTGCGCTCGCCTTTCCCACTCCCCCGCAATAAGTGCGCATGTACGCACACAATAACTGCCCGGGGAAGAGCAACCGGCCTCCGGATGCTGCAATAAATCCACGCGCGTGGGCCAAGGGCGTGCGGTGGCGGGCCCTAGCCCGTCGCCCAGTCCCGTCATGCGCGTGGCCTGTCAGGCCCCTCCGACTTTCGGGCACCACATGGCACCCGCGCGAAGCCCAAGGGATTACCCCAAGATTCGATGGACTACTCGGTTCCCGCCACCGCCGGGATGCCGCGATACGGTTTCCGAAAAAACCGGCACATAGTGGGTGTCACCGGATCCGGCGCTCGCAGAATCTGCCTTGCTTAAGGGGGAAACCGCGAAGGCCCACTCATCCGAAGACGGCGGACCTTCACAGCTTCGGGGACTATTGTCGGGGGGATGAACCCCGGGCAGGCAACGGAAACCGGATCCTTTTCAAAAACAACAGGGCTGGCGTCGCCCCTCAAGCTGGTGATAACCCACAAGTGTAGGGGATCGCAACAGCTTTCGAAGGTAGAGTATTCAACCCAAATTTATTGATTCGACACAAGGGGAGCCAAAGAATATTCTTGAGTATTAGCAGTTGAGTTGTCAATTCAACCACACCTGGATAACTTAGTATCTGCAGCAAAGTATTTAGTAGCAAAGTAGTATGATAATAAAGGTAATGGTGGCAAAAGTAAAGATAATAGTTTTTGGGTTTTTGTAGTAATTGTAATAGTAGCAACGGAAAAGTAAATAAGCGAAGAACAATATGTGAAAAGCTCGTAGGCAATGGATCAGTGATGGATAATTATGCCGAATGTGATTCCTCATGTAATAGCTATAACATAGGGTGACACAGAACTAGCTCTAGTTCATCAATGTAATGTAGGCATGTATTCCGTAAATAGTCATACGTGCTTATGGAAAAGAACTTGCATGACATCTTTTGTCCTACCCTCCCGTAGCAGCGGGGTCCTAGTGGAAACTAAGGGATATTAAGGCCTCATTTTAATAGAGAACCGGAACAAAGCATTAGCACATAGTGAATACATGAACTCCTCAAACTACGATCATCACCGAGAAGTATCCCGGTTATTGTCACTTCGGGGTTGTCGGATCATAACACATAATAGGTGACTATAGACTTGCAAGATAGGATCAAGAACAAACATATATTCATGAAAACATAATAGGTTCAGATCTGAAATCATGGTACTCGGGCCCTAGTGATAAGCATTAAGCATAGCAAAGTCATAGCAACATCAATCTCAGAACATAGTGGATACTAGGGATCAAACCCTAACAAAACTAACTTGATTACTTGGTAAATCTCATCCAACCCATCACCCTCCAACAAGCCTACGATGGAATTACTCACGCACGGCGGTGAGCATCATGAAATTGGTGATGGAGGATGGTTCATGATGACGACGACGACGAATCCCCCTCTCCGGAGCCCCGAATGGACTCCAGATCAGCCCTCCCGAGAGAGATTAGGGCTTGGCGGCGGCTCTGTGTCGTAAAACGCGATGAAACTTTCTCTGTGATTTTTTTCTCCGCGAGACGGAATATATGGAGTTGGAGTTAAGGTCGGTGGAGGTCCAGGGGGCCCACGAGATAGGGGGGCGCGCCCTATAGTGTGGGGGGGGGGCTGTCTCGTGGACAGGGTGTGGGCCCCCTGGTGTATTTCTTTCGCCCAAAAATTCTTATTAATTCCAAAAAGTGCCTCCGTGGATTTTCAGGACATTCCGAGAACTTTTATTTTCTACACATAAAACAACATCATGGCAGTTCTGCTGAAAACAGCGTCAGTCAGGGTTAGTTTCATTCAAATCAGGCAAGTTAGAGTCCAAAACAAGGGCAAAAGTGTTTGGAAAAGTAGATACGTTGGAGACGTATCAACTCCCCCAAGCTTAAACCTTAGCTCGTCCTCAAGCAATTTAGTTGATAAACTGAAAGTGATAAAGAAAAACTTTTACAAACTCTGTTTGCTCTTGTTGTTGTAAACATGAAAAGCCAGCATTCAAGTTTCAGCAAATATTATGAACTAACTATACTCACAATAACACTTGGGTCTCACAATTACTCATATCAATAGCATAATCAGCTAGCGAGCCATAATAATAAAACTCGGATGACAACACTTTCTGAAAACAATCATAACATGATATAACAAAATGGTATCTCGCTAGCCCTTTCTGAGATCGCAAAACATAAATGCAGAGCACCTTTAAAGATCAAGGACTGACTAAACATTGTAATTCATGGTAAAAGAGATCCAATCAAGTCATACCCAATATAAACCAATAGTAATGAATGCAAATGACAGTGCGCTCTCTAGCGGGTGCTTTTTAATAAGAAGGGTGATGACTCAACATAAAAGTAAATAGATAGGCCCTTCACAGAGGGAAGCAGGGATTTGTAGAGGTGCCAGAGCTCGATTTTAAAATAGAGATTGAATAACATTTTGAGCGGCATACTTTCGCTGTCAACGCAACAACTGTGAGATGGTTGTATCTTCCATACTACATGCATTATAGGCAGTTCCCAAACAGAATGGTAAAGGTTTATACTCCCCCAACCACCAACAAGCATCAATCCATGGCTTGCTCGAAACAACAAGTGCCTCCAACTAACAACAGCCCTGGGGGAGTTTTGTTTAATTATTTTGATTTGCTTTGATCTTTTTGGATCATGGGACTGGGCATCCCGGTTACCGGCCCTTTCTCGTGAATGAGGAGCGGAGTCCACTCCTCTTGAGAATAACCCACCTAGCATGGAAGATATAGGCAGCCCTAGTTGAAACATGAGCTGCTCGAGCATACAAAACAGAATTTCATTTCAAGGTTTGGAGTTTGGCACATACAAATTTATTTGGAACGGTAGGTAAATACCGTATATAGGAAGGTATAGTGGACTCATATGGAACGACTTTGGGGTTTAAGGATTTCGGATGCACAAGCAGTATTCCCGCTTAGTACAGGTGAAGGCTAGCAAAAGACTGGGAAGCGACCAACTTAGAGAGCGACAATAGTCATGAACATGCATTAGAATTAATTTACACCGAGTATAAGCATGAGTAGGATATAATCTACTATGAACATAAATATCATGAAGGCTATATTGATTTGTTTCAACTACATGCTGATACGTCCATTTTGCATCATGCTTTTATATCAATATTTATTGCATTATGGGTTGTTATTACACATTATATCTCAATACTTATGGCCATTCTCTCTTATTTTACAAGGTTTACCATGAAGAGGGGGAATGCCGACAGCTGGAATTCTGGCTGGAAAAGGAGCAAACGTTGGAAACCTATTCTGCACAACTCCAAAAGATCTGAGGCTCCACGAAACAACCTTTTGGATTTACTAAGGAATTATGAGCAAAAGAAATAGGCCAGGGGGCCCACACCCTGTCGGGAGACAGGGGGCGCCCCCCTAGGGCGCCCCCCTATCTCCTGGGCCCCCTGGTGGGCCTCCGACATCCATCTTCTGCTATATGAAGGGTTTTGTCCTGGAAAAATTCGTGGGCATGCTTACGGGACGAAACTCCACCGCCACGAGGTGGAACCTTGGCGGAATCAATCTAGGGCTCTGGTGAAGCTGTTTTGCCGGGGACACTTCCCTCCGGGAGGGGGAAATCATCACCAACATCATCACCAATGATCCTCTCATCGGGAGGGGGTCAATCTCCATCAAAATCTTCACCAGCACCATCTCATCTCAAAACCCTAGTTCATCTCTTGTATCCAATCTTGTATCAAAACCACAAATTGGTACCTGTGGGTTGCTAGTAGTGTTGATTACTCCTTGTAGTTGATACTAATTGGTTTACTTGGTGGAAGATCATATGTTCAGATCCTTTATTCATGTTATTACCCCTTCGATTATGAACATGAAAATGCTTTGTGAGTAGTTACGTTTGTTCCTGAGGACATGGGTGAAGTCTTGCTATTAGTAGTCGTGAATTTGGTATTCGTTCGATATTTTGATGAGATGTATGTTGTCTCTCCTCTAGTGGTGTTATGTGAACGTCGACTACATGACACTTCACCATTATTTGGGCCTAGAGGAAGGCATAGGGAAGTACTAAGTATATGATGGGTTGCTAGAGTGACAAAAGCTTAAACCCTAGTTTATGTGTTGCTTCGTTAGGGGTTGATATGGACCCATATGTTTAATGTTGTGGTTAGGTTTACCTTAATACTCCTTTTTGTAGTTGTGGATGCTTGAAATAGGGGTTAATCATAAGTGGGATGCTTGTCCATGTTAGGGCACTACCCAAGTGCCGGTCCACCCACATATCAAATTATCAAAGTACCGAATGCGAATCTTATGAACATGATGAAACTAGCTTGACGATAATTCCCAATGTGTCCTCGGGAGCTTCTTCCTCATTATTAGAATTTGTCCAGGCTTATCCTTTGCTACATAAAGGTTTGGGCCACCTTGCTGCACTTTATTTACTTTATTTACTTTTTGCTCGTTACTACTTATCTTATCACAAAACTATATATCACCTATTATTTCAGTGCTTGAAGAGAAAACCTTACTGAAAACCACTTATCATTTCCTTCTGCTCCTTGTTGGGTTCGACACTCTTACTTATCGAAAGGACTATGATAGATCCCCTACACTTGTGGGTCATCAAGAATCTTTTCTGGCGCCGTTGCCGGGGAGCGTAGCGCTCTTGGTGAGTGGAACTTGGTAAGGAAACATTTATATAGTGTGCTGAAATTTTCTGTTACTTGTCACTATGGAAACTAATCCTTTGAGTGGCTTGTTTGGGGTATCTTCACCCCAACTAGAAGAGCAAAGAGATGCTCCTCAACCTACTGAACCTTATGAAAATATTCACTTTGAGATTCCTTCGGGTATGATAGAAAAACTGCTAGCTAATCCTTTTGCAGGAGACGAAACATTGCATCCCGACTTACACCTTATCTTTGTGGATGAAGTTTGTGGATTATTTAAGCTTGCAGGTATTCCCGATGATGTTGTCAAAAGGAAGGTCTTCTCTTTTTCTTTGAAGGGAGATTCAGTGACATGGTATAGGCTATGTGATGATACGAGATCTTGGAATTATAAGCGATTGAAATTGGAATTTAACCAGAAGTTCTATCCTATGCATCTTGTTCATCGTGATCGTAATTACATATATAATTTCTGGCCTCACGAAGGAGAAAGCATCGCTCAAGCTTGGGGGAGGCTTAAGTCAATGTTGTACTCATGCCCCAATCATGAGCTCTCTCGGGAAATGATTATTCAGAATTTTTATGCTCGGCTTTCTCTTGATAATCACAACTTGCTCGATACTTCCTGTGCTGGTTTCTATATGCTAAAGACTATTGATTTCAAATGGGAGTTATTGGAAAGAATTAAACGCAACTCTGAAGATTGGGGTTCCGACGATGGTAAGGAGTCAGGTATGACACCTAAGTTTGATTGTGTTAAATCTTTTATGGATACCGATGCTTTCCGTGGATTTAGCTCCAAGTATGGACTTGACTCTGAGATAGTAGCTACTTTTTGTGAAACTTTTGCTACTCACGTTGATCTCCCTAAAGAGAAGTGGTTTAAATATAATCCTCCTGTTGAAGTGAAAGTAGTTGCACCTATTACAGTCGAAGAGAAGACTATTACATATAGTGATCCTATTATTCCTGCTGATTATGTTGAAAAACCTCCTTTTCCTGTTAGGATAAAAGATCATGTTAAAGCTTCGACTGTTGTTCATAAGAGTAATACTAGGACCTATACACCCCCTAAGCAAATTAATGTTGAACCTGGTATTGCTATGATTAAAGATCTCTTGTATGAGGACTTAGATGGGAATGTTATCTCTTTCTTGGGTGAAACAACTAATATTGCTAGACCCGATACTAAGACACGTAGACCTGTTGTAGGCATGCCTGTTATTTTTGTTAAAATAGGAGATCATTGTTATCATGGCTTATGTGATATGAGTGCTAGTGCTAATGCGATACCTTATGATCTTTATAAAGAAATTATGCATGATATTGCACCTGTTGAATTAGAAGATATTGATGTTACTATTAAGCTTGCTAATAGGGACACCATTAAACCTATTGGGATTGTTAGAGATGTCGAAGTCTTGTGTGGGAAGATTAAATACCCTGCTGATTTTCTTGTTCTCGGTTCCCCACAAGATGATTTTTGTCCCATTATTTTTGGTAGACCCTTCTTGAATACTGCTCGTGCTAAGATTGATTGTGAAAAGAATATTGTCACTGTTGGCTTAGATGGTATGTCTCATGAGTTTAATTTTGCTAAGTTTAGTAGACAACATCGTGAAAAGGAACCATCTAGTAAGGATGAAATTATTGGTCTTGCTTCCATTGTTGTTCCTCCAACTGATCCATTAGATTTTTTTTGCTAGACCATGAAAACAATATGTTTATGAAGGAAAGGGAAGAAATAGATGAAGTGTTCCTTAAACAAGAACCTATGCTGAAACATAATCTTCCTGTTAAAATTCTTGGGGATCCCCCTCCACCGAAGGGTGATCCCATGTTTGAACTCAAACCATTACCTGATAATCTTAAGTATGCTTATCTTGATGAAAAAGAAATATATCCTGTTATTATTAGTGCTAACCTTTCAGAGAAAGAAGAAGAAAGATTATTGAAAACTCTGAAGAAGCACCGAGCTGCTATTGGATATACCCTGGATGATATTAAGGGCATTAGTCCCACATTATGTTAACACAAAATTTCAGTGGAGAAAGATGCCAAACCAGTTAGAGATCCTCAAAGACAATTAAATCCCAAAATGAAGGAAATGGTAAGAAAGGAGATACTAAAACTCCTTGAGGCAGGTATTATTTATCTCGTTGCTGATAGTGAATGGGTAAGCCCTGTCCATTGTGTCCCTAAAAAGGTAGGTATTACCTTTGTTCCCAATGATAAAGATGAATTGATCCCGCAAAGAATTAATACAGGCTATAGGATGGTAATTGATTTCCGTAAGTTAAATAAAGCTACTAAGAAAGGTCATTACCCTTGACCTTTTATTGATAAAATGCTAGAAAGGCTATCCAAACACACACATTTTTGCTTTCTAGATGGTTACTCTGGCTTCTCTCAGATACCTGTATCAGCGGGGGATCAATCTAAAACTACTTTTACTTGCCCTTTTGGTACTTTTGCTTATAGACGTATGCCTTTTGGTTTATGTAATGCACCTGCTACCTTTCAAAGATGCATGATGGCTATATTTCTGATTTTTGTGAAAAGATTTGTGAGGTATTCATGGATGACTTCTCCGTCTATGGATCCTCTTTTGATGATTGTTTGAGCAACCTTGATCGAGTTTTGCAGAGATGCAAAGACACTAGTCTCGTCCTGAATTGGGAAAAGTGTCACTTTATGGTTAATGAAGGCATTGTCTTGGGGCAAAAGATCTCCGAGAGAGGTATGGAAGTTGATAAAGCCAAAGTTGATGCTATTGAAAAGATGCCATGTCCCAAGGACATAAAAGGTATAAGAAGTTTCCTTGGTCATACCGGTTTTTATAGGAGGTTCATTAAGGACTTCTCTAAAATCTCTAGGCCTCTGACTAACTTATTGCAAAAAGATATTCCTTTTGTCTTTGATGATGATTGTGTAGAAGCATTTGAAACACTTAAGAAAGCTTTGATCACTGCACCTATTGTTCAGCCACCTGATTGGCATTTGCCTTTTGAAATTATGTGCGATGCTAGTGATTATGCTGTAGGGGCTGTTTTAGGGCAAAGAGTCGATAAGAAATTGAATGTTATCCATTATGCTAGCAAGACTCTTGATACTGCCCAAAGAAATTATGCTACCACTGAAAAAGAATTCTTAGCAGTTGTGTTTGCATGTGATAAGTTTAGACCTTATATTGTTGATTCCAAAGTTACTATTCACACTGATCATGCTGCTATTAAATATCTTATGGAAAAGAAAGATGCTAAGCCTAGACTCATTAGATGGGTTCTCTTGCTCCAAGAATTTGACTTGCATATCATTGATAGAAAAGGAGCTGAGAACCCCATTGCAGACAACTTGTCTAGGCTAGAAAATGTTCTTGATGACCCACTGCCTATTAATGATAGCTTTCCTGATGAACAATTAGCGGTCGTCAATGCTTCTCATACCGCTCCTTGGTATGCTGACTATGCTAATTACATTGTTCCTAAATATATACCGCCTAGTTTCACATACCAGCAAAAGAAAAAGTTCTTTTATGATTTAAGACATTACTTCTGGGATGATCCACACCTTTATAAAGAAGGAGTAGATGGTATTATTAGATGTTGTGTGCCTGAGCATGAACACGAACAAATCCTACACAAGTGTCACTCTGAATCCTATGGAGGACACCACGCTGGAGATAGAACTGCACACAAGGTACTACAATCTGGTTTTTATTGGCCTACGCTTTTCAAAGATGCTCGTAAGTTTGTCGTATCTTGTGATGAATGTCAAAGAATAGGTAACATCAGTAGATGTCAAGAAATTCCTATGAATTATTCTCTTGTTATTGAACCGTTTGATGTTTGGGGCTTTGATTATATGGGACCTTTTCCTGCCTCCAATGGTTATACACATATTTTAGTTGCTGTTGATTACGTTACTAAGTGGGTAGAAGCGATTCCAACTAGTAGTGCTGATCATAACACTTCTATTAAAATGCTTAAAGAAGTTATTTTTCTGAGGTTTGGAGTCCCTAGATATCTTATGACTGATGGTGGTTCACACTTTATTCATGGTGCTTTTCGTAAGATGCTTGCTAAGTATGATGTCAATCATAGAATTGCATCTCCTTATCACCCGCAGTCTAGTGGTCAAGTAGAGTTGAGCAATAGAGAGCTCAAATTAATTTTGCAAAAGATTGTGAATAGATCTAGAAAGAATTGGTCCAAAAAACTTGATGATGCATTATGGGCCTATAGAACTGCATACAAAAATCCTATGGGTATGTCTCCATATATGATGGTTTATGGAAAAGCATGCCATTTACCTCTTGAACTTGAACATAAAGCATATTGGGCTATTAAAGAGCTTAATTATGACTTCAAACTTGCCGGTGAGAAAAGGTTACTTGATATTAGCTCACTTGATGAATGGAGAACCCAAGCATATGAGAATGCCAAGCTTTTCAAAGAAAAAGTCAAATGATGGCATGATAAAAGGATACAAAAGCGTGAGTTTAACGTAGGAGATTATGTGTTATTGTTCAACTCTCGTTTAAGATTTTTTGCAGGAAAACTTCTCTCAAAATGGGAAGGTCCCTACGTTATCGAGGAGGTCTATCGTTTTGGTGCTATAAAAATCAACAACTTTGCAGGCACAAATCCGAGGGTGGTAAACGGTCAAAGAATTAAACATTATATTTCAGGTAATCCTATCAATGTTGAAACTAATATTATTGAAACCATAACCCCTGAGGAATACATAAGAGACACTTTCCAGAACGTTCCAGACTCCAAAAAGGCATAGGTACGTGGTACGTTAAGTAAACCGACTCCAAAACAACTCTCATGGCAATTTTCATCAGTTTTGGATTATTTAAGGATTTTAGGAAGAAAGAAGTAGTACGAAAGGGGCACAAGGCTCCCACGAGAGAGGAGGGCGCGCCCCCTTGTCTCGTGGGCACCTCGTGTGCCTCCAGGACTCCGTTTTCTTGTATATGTATTTTGGTCGGTAAAAATTCATTTTATATACTCCTGAAGGTTTTGACCACCATATCACGCAATTATCCTCTATTTTTGTTTCGAGCTGTTCCTGCTGCAGAATTGAGCAAGATGTCTTATCAGGAATCAGTTGGGGTGAGCCGGTTATCTCACCCAACGCCATGTCCAGGAGCAAATATCGATGCCTATCACTTTGGACCATTAACGGAAGATGAGATGGAGGCTGATTTAAAAAGGATAGATGCCATGGAGGAAGATCAAGAAGTTACCTCTCGTCTCCAAGCAGAATTCACTCTGGGGGAACTACCTAGCCTGGCTGTCCCTACTTCGGTCACTCCTTTCAACTCTAGATTTCTTTCTTATGAAAATATGAAAAAGAGTTTCACTTGTTCTCCGTAAAGAAAATATGGACCTCAAACAACAAGTCAATAAGCTCGACGAGGAGAACCGTATCCTGAAGGGCATAATCGCCAAGAAGATCATGACACCAACCGTAAAGAAGGAGAAATAATCACATGAGTATGGGCACTCCCCTTGGCAACTGCCAAGCTTGGGGGAGGTGCCCCGGTATCATATCACCATCACACTCCTATCTTTACCGCTTTATTTAGTTCGATCCTTTTCGTAGTATCTTGATCTATTAGTTCGAAGTTTTGCTATCAAGTAGTTTTGAGTTTTTCGTTGTGATCTCTTTATGTAATCGAGTCCGTGTGCTATCTATAATAAAGATTAGTGTTGAGTCAAGGGCTTTGCTTTGTTGCTATGATCTTGAGAAAGTAGAAAAGAACAAAAGAGTTCATATTGATCTTATGGATAGTGATAACTTCACACATAGAAAGTATGAGGCATAAAAATTGTTGAGAGTTGATGAACGTAGCCCTGGTCATCGTTGCAATTAATAGGAAGTGATAAGGAAAGAGCGGTTCACATATAGATATATTATCTTGGACATCTTTTATGATTGTGAAGCACTCATTAAGTATGACATGCTAAAAGAGTTGACGTTGGACAAGGAAGACAACGTAATGGTTTATGTTTTCCGACATCTCAGTTAAAGTATATTGTCATTGACCTTCCAAACATGTTGAGCTTGTCTTTCCCCCTCATGCTAGCCAAATTCCTTGCACTAAGTAGAGATACTACTTGTGCTTCCAAATATCCTCAAACCCAGTTTTGCCATGAGAGTCCACCATACCTACCTATGGATTGAGTAAGATCCTTCAAGTAAGTTGTCATCGGTGCAAGCAATAAAATTGCTCTCTAAATATGCATGACTTATTAGTGCAGAGAAAATAATCTTTGTACGAACTTGTTGTGGAAGTAATAAAAGCGATGAATTGCATAATAAAGGTCCACATACAAGGGGCAATATAAAGTTACGTTCTTTGCATTAAGATTTTGTGTATCCAACCCTAAAAGCGCATGACAACCTCTGCTTCCCTCTGCGAAGGGCCTATCTTTTACTTTATGTTTTACTTTATGCTTGAGTCAAGGTGCTCCTCACCTTTCCCTTTTTCATTTTATCCTTTGGCAAGCTCTTCGTGTTTGAAAGATCATGATATATATATATATCCAATTGGATGTAAGTTGGCATAGACTATTATTGTTGACATCACCTAAAGGTGAATACGTTGGGAGGCAACACAAGAAGCCCCTATCTTTCTCAGTGTCCGGCTGAAACTCTATAACCACAAGTATTGAATGAGTGTTAACAATTATGGGAGACTACGAGATAGTTGAGTATGTGAGCTTGCTGAAAAGCTCTATTATTGACTCTTTCTGATGTTACGATAAATTGCAATTGCTTCAATGCCTGAGATTATAGTTTGTTAGTTCCCAATGAAGTTTCTGAACCATACTTGACATTGTGAATTGCTTATTACTTGAACATAGGAAATCATATGACAAAATCCATATATGTTGCTGTTAGTAGAATGATCATGATGCCCTCATGTCCATATTTTATTTTTATCGACACCTCTATCTCTAAACATGCGGACATATTTTTCGATTTCGGCTTCCGCTTGAGGACAAGCGAGGTCTAAGCTTGGGGGAGTTGATACGTCCATTTTGCATCATGCTTTTATATCAATATTTATTGCATTATGGGCTGTTATTACACATTATATCTCAATAATTATGGCTATTCTCTCTTATTTTACAAGGTTTACCATGAAGAGGGGGAATGCCGGTAGCTAGAATTCTGGCTGGAAAAGGAGCAAACGTTGGAAACCTATTCTGCACAACTCCAAAAGACCTGAGGCTCCATGAAACAAGTTTTGGGATTTATTAAGGAATTATGAGAAAAATAAATAGGCCAGGGTACCCACACCCTGTCCATGAGACAGGGGGCGCCCCCTAGGGCGCGCCCCTATCTCCTGGGGCCCCTGGTGGGCCTCCGGCGTCCATCTTCTGCTATATGAAGGGTTTTGTCCTGGAAATATTCGTGGGCAAGCTTATGGGACGAAAGTCCGCCGCCACGGGGCGGAACCTTGGCAGAATCAATCTAGGGCTCTGGCGGAGCTGTTCTGCCGGGGACACTTCCCTCCGGGAGGGGGAAATCATCACCAACGTCATCACCAACGATCCTCTCGCCGGGAGGGGGTCAATCTCCATCAACATCTTCACCAGCACCATCTCATCTCAAAACCCTAGTTCATCTCTTGTATCCAATCTTGTATCAAAACCAAAAATTGGTACCTGTGGGTTGCTAGTAGTGTTGATTACTCCTTGTAGTTGATACTAATTGGTTTACTTGGTGGAAGATCATATGTTCAGATCCTTTATGCATATTATTACCCCTCTGATTATGAACATGAATATGCTTTGTGAGTAGTTACGTTTGTTTCTGAGGACATGGGTGAAGTCTTGCTATTAGTAGTCATGTGAATTTGGTATTCGTTCGATATTTTGATGAGATGTATGTTGTCTCTCCTCTAGTGGTGTTATGTGAACGTCGACTACATGACACTTCACCATTATTTGGGCCTAGAGGAAGGCATAGGGAAGTAATAAGTAGATGATGGGTTGCTAGAGTGATAGAAGCTTAAACCCTAGTTTATGCGTTGCTTCGTTAGGGGTTGATATGGACCCATATGTTTAATGCTGTGGTTAGGTTTACCTTAATACTCCTTTTTGTAGTTGCAGATGCTTGCAATAGGGGTTAATCATAAGTGGGATGCTTGTCCATGTTAGGGCAGTACCCAAGTACCGGTCCACCCACATATCAAATTATCAAAGTACCGAACGCGAATCTTATGAACGTGAGAAACTAGCTTGACGATAATTCCCAATGTGTCCTCGGGAACTTCTTCCTCATTATTAGAATTTGTCCAGGCTTATCCTTTGGTACATAAAGGATTGGGCCACCTTTCTGCACTTTATTTACTTTATTTACTTTTTGCTTGTTACTATTTATCTTATCACAAAACTATCTATCACCTATTATTTCAGTGCTTGCAGAGGAAACCTTACTGAAAACCGCTTATCATTTCCTTCTGCTCCTCGTTGGGTTCGACACTCTTACTTATTGAAAGGACTACGATAGATCCCCTACACTAGTGGGTCATCACATGCGTGAACATGTGCCAAGTCGAGTCACTCAATTCATTCAATGGAGGATACCATCCCATCATACCGCATCATAATCATTCTAATAGCATGTTGGCACGCAAGGTAAACCATTATAACTCAAAGCTAATCAAGCATGACACAAGCAACTCTAATCTCTAAATGTCATTGTAAATATGTTTACTTCATAATAAGCTGACTCAGAAACGATGAACTCATCATATTTACAAAAACAAGAGAAGTCGAGTTCATACCAGCTTTTCTCATCCCAATAAGTCCATCATATATCGTCATTATTGCCTTTCACTTGCACGACCGAACGATGTGTATAATAATAAGAGTGCATGTGCATTGGACTAAGCTGGAATCTACAAGCATTCAACTCAAAAGAGAAGACAAGTAATATGGGCTCTAAGTTAAATAAACAATCATGCATGTGAGAGCCACTAAACATTTTCAATATGGTCTTCTCGACCCCCAAAGGAAAGAAAAGAGAATAAAACTATTTACACGGAAAAGCTCCCAACAAGTAAGAAGAAGAACTAGAAATATTTTTGGGTTTTTTATTTTAATTCTACTACAAGCATGGAAATTAAACTAACTATTTTTTTGGTTTTTCTCAAGGTTTATCAAACACACAAGAAGAAAACTAGAAAAAAGAAAATTAAACTAACATGGATAATACAATGAAAGAGTATGAGCACCGACAACTAGTGTGTGGACATGAATGTAAAGTCGGTGAGAAATGCGTACTCCCCCAAGCTTAGGCTTTTGGCCTAAGTTGGTCTAATACCAAGGACCGCCGCTACTCTCCCCGGTGTACTGGGAGGTGTAATCAGGATACCACTGGCTGGTCATTTCTGGATCCCACTGGACAGATGATGCACGATAAGGATCCAGTTCAGGTTCCGGCAGGTTCAGGTTGTGGAGTAAATGCTTGGGCTCGATGATTGTTCACCGCTTCCGGTGTGACGAGAAAATTTTCTGCAAGCAAATCAAACAACAGAGGCGCAAGCAAAATAATAATCTCAATATGTTTCTTATTAAATCTAAGTTTGTACAAGAGCATCCTCTCTTCATTGTCGACAATAAACTTGTGTGCTACCATGCTCTTGTAATCTAAAATGTGAGGAGGCAATGTTGTCTCCTCTTTCTCAAGATGCCTAATGGGTATCTGAAAATGCCTAGCAAGACGTGCAGCATAGATACCTCCAAATATGGGGCCTTTTGTACGATTCAGGGCTAGCCGTTTAGCAACGACGACACCCATCCTAAAAGTATTGTCTCCAAGCAAGGCATGTTGAAGAATGATAATATCAGGAACACTTAAGTTTCCACTATTTCCATGACCAATCAAGCATCTACTAGCAAATATGGCAAAGTAGCATAAAATAGGAAAGTGTATGCTAGAGACTTTTGCCTCGGAACCCTTCTCTGGCTCCTCTACAGCTATAGTGTTAACAAAGCCATCCACATCTTTATGATGGGGTTCCTCTAATTCTCCCTCATAAGGTATCCTACACATCATGCAAAAATTACGTAAAGACATTTCTCTGAATTCATCATATAAATGAAATGATACTACAGGCGGTGACTTCTTAGGATAATAATAAAAGTTTTGCACGAAAGTATTAGTGAGTAATAGATACTGATCGATCCGGTCATTGATGAAACGGTGAGGCCTCCAGTCTCGATCAAAGAATAAAAATCTTCATGAATTCCGGCTTCTTTCAAGAAATCATTGCATGGCCATTCACACGACCGCACTTCCGCTAAGCGAGGAAGATTATACTTGGCCTTTTCCTTCTCTTTGGCTTGTTTTTCTTGAGAGTCTTGGTTAGAAGAACCCCTTAAAAGTCTCCTTAACATTTTCTGAAAATTTCTGAAATTTTAGTAACTTCAAAATAAAAGTGAATAAAACTTAACAAGAATGGTAGCAACTACTCCTACAAGTGCCTAGAGCCTATATCATGCATTAGAATTGCTTGGGACCTCATAAATTTAACATGCAAGCTCAAGAACATGGTCACCTATGCAGCAAAAATTTGCAATGAATAAAGCACTAGAATGAAAACTATTTGGACCAATGGAGGAGTCACATACCAAGCAACAATCTCCCAAAGCAGTTTCGTGAATGGAGCTTTGAGCAAGGAGATCGAAAATCACAGCAAAATGAGCTAGAACTCGTGCTTGAGCTAGATGGGGATTTTTTTGGGTAGAAGATGAAGTGTGTGGGTGCTGGCATAAGTGGAGGGGGGCCACCAGGGGCCCACGAGACAGGGGGGCGCACCCAAGGAGAGGGGGCACACCCTCTACTCTCATGGCCTGGTGCTTGCCCCTCTTGCAGTGATTTCAGTGCCTAAAATCCTCAAATATTCCATAAAAAATCATACTAAATTTGCAGGGCATTTGGAGCACTTTTATTTTCGGGATATTTTTTATTGCACGGATAATTCAGAAAACAGATGGATAATACTATTTTTGTTTTATTTATTTTAAATAACAGAAAGTAAAAAGAGGGTACAAAAGGTTGTGCCTTCTAGTTTCATCCATCTCATGATCATCAAAATGAATCCACTAACAAGGTTGATCAAGTCTTGTTAACAAACTCATTCCGAATAACATGGAACCGGAGAAATTTCGAATAACACTAAGTTACCTCAACGGGGATATGAAAATCCCCAACAATAAGAATATCATACTTTTTCTTGACAGTAGGGAGAGGAAATTCAAAACCTCCAATAATGATAGTTGGAACTTTTCCAATAGAATTCATGCTATGAACTTGAGATTGTTTCCTCGGAAAGTGTACCATATGCTCATTACCATTAACATGAAAAGTGACATTGCCTTTGTTGCAATCAATAACAGCCCATGCAGTATTCAAAAAAGGTCTACCAAGGATAATAGACATACTATCGTCCTCGGGAATATCAAGAATAACAAAGTCCGTTAAGATAGTGACATTTGCAACCACAATAGGCACATCCTCACAAATACCGACAGGTATAGCAATTGATTTATCAGCCATTTGCAAAGATATTTTAGTAGGTGTCAAGTTATTCAATTCAAGTCTATGATATAAAGAGAGAGGCATAACACTAACACCGGCTCCAAGATCACATAAAGTAGTTCTAACATAATTTCTTTTAATGGAGCATGGTATAGTTGGTACACCCGGATCTCCAAGTTTCTTTGGTACTCCACCCTTAAAAGTGTAATTAGCAAGCATGGTGGAAATTTTAGCTTCCGGTATCTTTATTTTATTTGTAATGATATCCTTCATATACTTAGCATAAGGATTTACTTTGAGCATATCTGTTAAGCGCATACGTAAGAAAATAGGTCTAATCATTTCAGCAAAGTGCTCAAAATCCTCATCATCCTTTGTCTTGGATGGTTTAGGAGGAAAGGGCATGGGTTTCTAAACCCATGGTTCTCTTTCTCTACCGTGCTTCCTAGCAACAAAATCTCTCTTATCATAACGTTGATTCTTTGATTGTGGGTTATCAAGATCAACAGCAGGTTCAACCTCTACTTCATTGTTTTTGCTAGTTTGAGCATCAACATGAACATTATCATTAACATTATCACTAGGTTCATGTTCATCACCTGATTGTGTTTCAGCATCAGAGATAGAAATATCATTGGGATTCTCAGGTGTGTCTACAGTAGGTTCACTAGAAGCATGCAAAGTCCTATCATTTTTCATTTTCTTCTTTTTAGAAGAACTAGGTGCTTCTAAATTATTTCTCTGAGAATCTTGCTCGATTCTCTTAGGGTGGCCTTCATGATACAAAGGTTCCTGGGTCATTCTACCAGTTCTAGTAGCCACTCTAATAGCAAAGTCATTTTTATTATTTAATTCCTCAAGCAAATCATTTTGAGCTTTGAGTACTTGCTCAACTTGAGTAGCAACCATAAAAGCATATTTGCTAATGAGTTGGAGTTCACATTTAACTCTAGCCATATTATCGCTTACACGTCCTATCTCGAAAGCATTATTATTTAACTCTCTACCAACATAAGCATTAAAACTTTCTTGTCTAGCCATAAATTCATAAAATTCATCTAAGCAAGGGCTATGAAATTTAGTAGAGGGGATTTCAACTTTATCATATCTATAGAGAGAATTTACCTTTACTACCTGTGTCGGGTTATCAAGACAATGTGGTTCTTCAACAGGCGGTATATTAAGACCATGTATTTCTTCAATAGGTGGTAAATTCTTAACATCTTCAGCTTTAATACCTTTTTCTTTCATTGATTTCTTTGCCTCTTGCATATCTTCAGGACTGAGAAATAAAACACCTCTCTTCTTCGGAGTGGGTTTAGGAATAGGCTCAGAGTTGGCTCAATTGGTTCAGGAATTGCCTCAGGAACTAGCTCAGGGACAGTCCAATTATTTTCATTAATCAACATATTATTTAATAACAATTCATCTTCGTCGACTGTTCTTTCCCTGAAAACACAACCAGCACAACTATCCAAGTAGTCCTTGGAAGCATCGGTTAGTCCATTATAAAAGATATCAAGTATTTCATTTTTCTTGAGAGGATGATCAGGCAAAGCATTAAGTAACCGGAGAAGCCTCCCCCAAGCTTGTGGGAGACTCTCTTCCTTGATTTGCACAAAATTATATATTTCCCGCAAGGCAGCTTGTTTCTTATGAGCAGGGAAACATTTAGCAGAGAAGTAATAAATCATATCCTGGGGACTACGCACACAACCAGGAGCAAGAGAATTATACCAAGTCTTAGCGTCACCCTTTAACGGGAACGGAAATATCTTAATGATATAAAAATAGCGAGATATTTCTTCATGAGTAAACAGGGTAGCTATATCATTCAACTTGGTAAGATGTGCCACAACAGTTTCAGATTCAAGGCCATAAAAAGGATCAGATTCAGCTAGAGTAATAATCTCAGGATCAATAGAGAATTCATAATCCTTATCAGTAACACAGATAGGTGAAGTAGCAAAAGCAGGGTCGGGTTTCATTCTAGAATTAAGAGACTGCTGCTTCCATTTAGCTGATAATTTCTTAAGATCATATCTATCATTGCAAGCAAAGATAGCTCTAGCAGCTTCTTCATTCATAACATAACCCTCAGGAACAACAGGCAATACATAATCATTGGGAGAATTTTCATCATCACTATCATCAATAATAGCATCTTGAATAATTTCATTCTCTCTAGCCCTAGCAAGTTGTTCATCAAGAAATTCACCTAGTGGCACAGTAGTATCACACACAAAAATAGTTTCATCATGCATAGCAGAAGTGGCATCATCAATAACATGCGACATATCAGAATTCATAGCAGTAGCAGGTTTAGGTGTCGCAAGCTTACTAATAACAGAAGGAGAATCTAGTGCAGAGCTAGATGGCAGTTCCTTACCTCCCCTCGTAGTTGAGGGCAAAATCTTGGTTTTAGCGTCTTTCAAGTTCTTCATAGTGATCAACAGATATAAATCCCAAGTGACTCAGAGAATAGAGCTATGCTCCTCGGCAACGGCGCTAGAAATTAGCCTTGATAACCCACAAGTGTAGGGGATCGCAACAGCTTTTAAAGGTAGAGTATTCAACCCAAATTTATTGATTCGACACAAGGGGAGCCAAAGAATATTCTTGAGTATTAGCAGTTGAGTTGTCAATTCAACCACACCTGGATAACTTAGTATCTGCAACAAAGTATTTAGTAGCAAAGTAGTATGATAATAAAGGTAACGGTGGCAAAAGTAAAGATAATAGTTTTTGGGTTTTTGTAGTAATTGTAACAGTTGCAATGGAAAATTAAATGAGTGAAGAACAATATGTGAAAAGCTCGTAGGCAATGGATCAGTGATGGATAATTATGCCGGATGTGATTCCTCATGTAATAGCTATAACATAGGGTGACACAGAACTAGCTCCAGTTCATCAATGTAATGTAGGCATGTATTCCGTAAATAGTCATACGTGCTTATGGAAAAGAACTTGCATGACATCTTTTGTCCTACCCTCCCGTGGCAGCGGGGTCCTAGTGGAAACTAAGGGATATTAACGCCTCATTTTAATAGAGAACCGGAACAAAGCATTAGCACATAGTGAATACATGAACTCCTCAAACTACGGTCATCACCGAGAAGTATCCTGATTATTGTCACTTCGGGGTTGTCGGGTCATAACACATAATAGGTGACTATAGACTTGCAAGATAGGATCAAGAACACACATATATTCATGAAAACATAATAGGTTCAGATCTGAAATCATGGCACTCGGGCCCTAGTGACAAGCATTAAGCATAGCAAAGTCATAGCAACATCAATCTCAGAACATAGTGGATACTAGGGATGAAACCCTAACAAAACTAACTTGATTACATGGTAAATCTCATCCAACCCACCACCGTCCAACAAGCCTATGATGGAATTACTCATGCACGGCGGTGAGCATCATGAAATTGGTGATGGAGGATGGTTCATGATGACGATGGCGACGAATCCCCCTCTCCGGAGCCCCGAACGGACTCGAGATCAGCCCTCCCAAGAGAGATTAGGGCTTGGTGGCGGCTCCGTGTCGTAAAACGCGATGAAACTTTCTCTCTGATTTTTTTCTTCGCGAGACGGAATATATGGAGTTGGAGTTGAGGTCGGTGGAGGTCCAGGGGGCCCACGAGATAGG
>NC_041393.1:101771959-101819487 GCF_002162155.2 Triticum dicoccoides
TAGGGTGTAGGCCCCCTCGTGTATTTCTTTCACCCAGAAATTCTTATTAATTCCAAAAAGTGCCTCCGTGGATTTTCAGGACATTCCGAGAACTTTTCTTTTCTACACATAAAACAACATCATGTCAGTTCTGCTGAAAACAACGTCAGTCCGGGTTAGTTTCATTCAAATCATGCAAGTTAGAGTCCAAAACAAGGGCAAAAGTGTTTGGAAAAGTAGATGCGTTGGAGACGTATCAGCTGACACGCGCTTGGCCGGGTCGCTTGACCCGGCCAAACCCCCCAACCCGGCCAGACTCTCTGACCCGGCCAGGCACATCGACTCGGCCTCAACAACTAGTACAAGACAGCCGAGCCCAACACAACCAAGGCTTCCTCAACAAGCCAGCTCCACCCGTGGCTTGTTCCGCAACCTAGCCACGGGTCAGCTCCTGTCCCATCTAGGCCGTATGATGGGACGAGTCTTCAGCCACTGATGACCAAGGCAACAGTGCCCCGCCCATGCCTTTGGTCAGTCGGAGCGTGGCAACAGTGCCCCTCACCTACCCGCTGACTAGGGCCGGTGTGGCTACAGTGCCCCCGTCATCACTGCTGACGACAACAAGCGGCAAACTAACGGAGCGCCACTATACATGACTCGACTCGACCACGCCCTGACGATCGACAAGACGGTGCACAGTTCCCCTAGGCACGCGAGCCTGCACCTAGGGGAACCCGGCGAACCACAGGCCCCCAGCGGGCCCCAGCCCAGGTCCCCAGACGCCGATGACCCGGACCCACCAACTTGTAACATTACCATTGTATCCCTGGGGGGTTGTCCTATAAACTCCCCCAGGAGCCCACGCATACACGGGTAGGTAGAAAAGTAAGCAAGCAGGAAAGCATAGAGGAACTAGCCACCAAACAGTAGCATCCACCCGGGGAGAAGGAGCATCCTAAGCCTTGGCCAGCCCTCCTTCCTCCTCCATACAGCTCTAGGAGCAACGTTGTACTATCGCACATCGAACTACACTCGGCAGGCCTAGGGGTGTTATCTCTCCGGAGAGCCCCGAACCTGGGTATGTCTTGTGTCCCGCGCTCGCTCATGCCAACCCCCCCTATGGAGCCCACCAGTGCCCTCGAGCCTCCTCCTCTCTTTAGCCATCCCATGGCATCTGCCATGCGCCCACCACGACACTTCGGCTTATGTCTCAAGACCTTTAGCATGAAATCGAAGGTAATCGACGGGAAACAAGTGGAGTGCGGAGGCGCTTTAGTAAGCAAGCTTATCAAATCCTCTTGGCCGAAGGGCTCCTTCACAGAATCTTCTGACTTATGGTAACGGGAGTGGTTTTACATCACTGAGCCCCGCGGTAAAAAGCAGGCAGCCACACCTGCGTTTCGGTCTGGCCCTCTGCCACAGCTCGCATCATGGGTTAACAAGGGGCTGGACTGGGGATCTACTGATGAAGTGTGGACGCTGCAAAGCCGCATTCGGAGCCTCATTAAGAAGGACACTGGTCTCATTGATGTAATCCAAGTAATGCTAGTCCGTTGGATCCTGCCCTGTCAATGACGCCCTCTCCGCATGTGGGAGTTTAATCCGGAAGGTCCACAGACTCTTTAGCACCTTTCTGGCATGATGCTCAGAGAGATGTGGAAATTGTTCTTCAGCGCACGAAAACAGTGGCCAGATACTACAGAAGACCTTGGCCTTGACTGCAACCATCCAGATACTCCGGTAAGTACTTGACCCCCGAACACGGTTTAGTCAAATTATTCATGACAATGTACTGACAGAACTCTATTCGTCCAAGGCTAACTAAAGAAGACGGAGAGAATCAGGTGTTCGGCTCCACTTCCCGAAGACTCTGCCAATCCGGTATTAACAAGGATGCTGGCTCCAGCGCCATATCAAGTGCCGGCGGGGGAAGATAAGGAGGAGGACGAAGATGCCCAAGGCAGCTTCCATTCTAGAGGCACACTAGTCAATTTATCTGGGGAGATTAGAACTTCCACTCCCAAAGGTGGAAGGGAAAGGCAAAATGACAACCCTTCTCCCCGTGGGAAGAAAAGGGCCACCTCCGAAGACTCGGAAAGAGAAGCTTCTAAGCAGGGGAAGGTATCCCAATCAGGGGATGCTGCTGACACGAAGTCACCCCGCAAAGAGAGGCCGTTAGCCGAATCGTAAGTGAATTAGGGTGTTTTTAAACATGTCCCGTTCTTTCCTGGCTATAAGGGTAATATTTTAAACACATGTTTGCAGTCCGGCACGCAGCCCCCCTCAACAGTCCTCCTCTTCGGGGGATCTACTTCCGGAGATGATGGAGAGCGAGACGCCTCCACAGATCTCCCTGCCTGATAAGGCAGACGACGTCAAGGTGTCGTCCCAGAGGGTCTTTCCCGATATGCGAGTGGCGCAAGGGGCAGTGAAGACTGGGGCCGAAGGTAATACTTCGGCCGCCCAGGGTCTAGGGTGTGCGGCCCCTTCAGGGAACAACAAAAGTCCTGGACTATCGAATGTCCAAGGGATGATGCTACCTGTTCCGGATCCGGAGACGCCAGATTCATTGATGGACATATTGCAACATGCCTCCGTCTTAGAGGAGCATCGTACCTTGATGGGTACGGTGTTTGAAAGAGTTCGGTCCGCGAAAAGTGGATTGAATGAAGCCTTTTCTAGCCTACTAAGAGGCTTCGTGGTACGTAGTGTAATTTCAATTATATTGTAAGTGCAAATTGCACCCGTGTATAGATAGTAGCCCCTGAGACTCTGGTTGACATCCAAAGGGATGCGATCAGAGGATCAAAAATATATGCCCAGGAAATGATCTGACTAATTGAAACACAGGTTGTTACATCCGTGGTGACTGCCCAAGCTACCGAGGTAGCACATCTCAAGTAGAAAGTTGATGTAGCGGATGATGACATCACGCTTATTAATAGGTGGCTCGACGAGGCGCAGGGTATCTCTTTGGGGCATTCAGTACATGCTAGTATTATAAAGTGAGCATGATACTGATTATTTGTATATGCATAACTGCAGATAGTGCCGCCGCAGTTGAAACCCTTCAGGCGGAACTTGCCCGGGCCAAGGAGCAAGCCAGGATGAGCAATGCAGCTGCCGAAAAGGTAGTCACCGAATTAAAAGTCAAGCAGACTGCTCGGCGTCAGTGCGAGGAGAGGATAACTACCATGGCACTTGAGCTGAAGAATGCCATAAGCCGATGCGAAGTTCTTGAGAAAGATAACAAAGCCAAAGCGGCCGATCTTGACAAGGTCTTACAAGAGGTGAAGGAAGCCCAGTCCTAGAGCAACTCGGGAGGAGATCCGACAAGCTGGGGAGATCACGGCTGGTAAGCCCTTTTTATTACAAACTAAATTTGGCGATCCAAAGTATGCGCCGCTTAATCAACCGTGGAGTTCTCCAGACGCCTTTATGGACTTGCCGAAGAGTGCTGCCGATGCGAATCAGTTTTTCGACGCGCAAGAAGGACATGCGATGGAGAGGCTATTTTGGTCGCAATTTGACACGCCGAAGCATCGACTATTGAATGAACGGATGGCCCAGTGGGCCGAACTCCACAAGATGTCCGGCACTACCATGAAGGACGTCATAGCCCGGCTGTGGCCAACTGAACCCATTCCGAATAGTTATTTCGGTTTGGTGCGGAAACTTGTTAATGCGGTGCCACGTATCGATGATGTGAAGCGGTCAATGTGCATAGAAGGTGCATGGATGGCCCTTGCCCGTGTTAAGATATACTGGGCGAAGATGAAGACCACCGATATTGCAGTGCAGAGTCCACCCAAGGGCAAGGACCTTAACATGCCAGAACATTACTTTGAAGATGTCCTAGAGGGTGCCCGCTTAATAGAGGGTCAGTGCTCGAAAAATATTTTGTTCGAGTAAAGTGTATCAAAATTGTAATAACAATATTATGATATATTTAAGGCTATGTTTTTATACTTTTTGCTGAAAAAGTTTTGGTGCCTCCTGTGCGGCCGTCTTTTTTATATATACAATCTGAAAGTTTGCAGTCGTCGGCTTCAGCCCCCTCGCGTATAACGCGGGGGTGTTCGGAAAAGCACTTGATCAAACATGACCCAACGTCTTGGTCCGTTAAGGAGGTGTTAGTGCGGCGAACTAGGTAATCGGACTATAGAGCTTTAACACTTTCACTTAGCCATAGGAGTTTGACGGTGGGGCTACTATATAGCCCCTAGTATGTCCGTAGTTATCCGAATACGGTGCGTGTACATACGTGACCAGAAGGACGGTCCTTCGTTTAACACGGAGGGAATCGTGAAGATTCTGATGAGTCATCGAGTGGTTGACCAGCTCTCGCTGCATCATGACAGTAAGTTTTCGGCTTTCTCTACTGAGGTGCTCATCCGGACGAGCCAGGACACAATCGTAGTAGTTCTCCCTTTACTACCCTAGCCGATATAGCGGAACGTAAGGTAGTAAGCACAAGAGCCGGGCAACCCAACTATTGACCAAAGACATGATTTGGATCTGATGCATATAAGGCCAAACTCGCGACGCCGAACACTCCCTACAGGTGTCCTAACTTTTCAATATACACCGGGCTGAATGCAGCCCCTGGTGATAGACCCTGGTATCATGGCACTATGGCAATCCGACGTGGGGAAAGAGCGCAGGTGGTGAGAGCATAAATCTCAAAATACAATACGAATCGAGCTGCTTCTATAACATCCACTTTAGTACGGCGAGCCGTATGTTTATAGATGATGCCGATATCTTTCTTGGACATTTTACATGCCAGGAAAGTATAAAACAAAAAGAGATAAAAAAGGTTTACATAGGGTCTTAATCTAAGAAAGAAACTTTAATGCGGAGCCCTGCTGCACGTGTGCGCCTTTGTCTCCGTTGTGAAGTGTCCTTGAAGGGTATATTATGATGGCCATCTATAGAAAGGAAACAACCAGGTAAAAAGAATCTGGTGTGACCGTAAGTAAAGCTGGTTCGTTTTAATGAATCGTGAAATATAGCTTCTGGAGTCCGAATAGGGTCGAGCCGAACTATGGACTTTTTGTGTGCAGTGTGCCCCGGTTGCCACCCAAGGAGTTTTCGGTGTAGATTTATGTATACATGGCACATGTGCAGTATCCTTATGGGGCGGTCGATGGGGGCCTAGCTGCTAATCGAGTTTAGGTTTATCTGAGCTGCCGCACTGAGGTGTGCACCAGATACGTTTAGCTGGGTTCACGGTCTTAAAGATCGACGAGCTGCTCGGCTTGAATAGGCCATTTTGTGCTTCGACTGCTAGAGCCGTCGTGTATTCTTTTGTACGAAGAGAGCGCTCTGTATTTCCGCTGACCGTGATGACACCATGTGGTCCAGTCATTTTGAGTTTTAGATGAGCATAATGCGGGACTGCATTAAAACGGGTGAAGGCCGTTCTTCTGAGTATTGCATGATAGCCGCTTCAGAACGGAGCAATGTCGAAGATTAGTTCTTCGCTTTGAAAGTTGTCGGGGGAGCCGAATACAACATCCAATGTTAGATAGCCCGTGCAACGGGCTTCCACGCCCTGTATAACTCCTTTAAAGGTAGTGCTTCTTGGCTTAATTCTTGACGGGTCTATCCCCATCTTGCAGACAGTGTCCTGGTATATCAAATTAAGACTGTTGCCACCGTCCATGAGGGCTCGAGTGAGGTGGTATCCGTCGATTATTGGGTCGAGCACTAGGGCAGCCGAACCCCCGTGACGGATACTAGTAGGATGATCCCTGTGATTGTAGGACCTTGAAGTATGTCTAGAGGGGGGTGATTAGACTACTTGACCAATTAAAAACTTAACCTTTTCCCAATTTTAGAGTTTGGTAGATTTTAGCTATCTTAGGACAAGTCAAGCAATCATCACACAAATCAAGCAAGCATGCAAAGAGTATATGGGCAGCGGAAATTAAAGCATGCAACTTGCAAGAAAGTAAAGGGAAGGGTTTGGAGGATTCAAACGCAATTGGAGACACGGATGTTTTTGGCGTGGTTCCAATAGGTGGTGCTATCGTACATCCACATTGATGGAGACTTCAACCCACAAAGGGTAACAGTTGCGCGAGTCCATGGAGGGCTCCACCCATGAAGGGTCCATGAAGAAGCAACCTTGTCTATCCCACCATGGCCGTCGCCCACGAAGGACTTGCCTCACTAGCGGTAGATCTTCACGAAGTAGGCGATCTCCTTGCCCTTACAAACTCCTTGGTTCAACTCCACAATCTTGTCGGAGGCTCCCAAGTGACACCTAGCCAATCTAGGAGACACCACTCTCCAAGAAGTAACAAATGGTGCGTTGATGATGAACTCCTTGCTCTTGTGCTTCAAATGATACTCTCCCCAACACTCAACTCCCTCTCATAGGATTTGGATCTGCTGGAAAGAGGATTTGAGTGGAAAGCAACTTGGGGAAGGCTAGAGATCAAGATTCATATGGTAGGAATGGAATATCTTGGCCTCAACACATGAGTAGGTGGTTCTCTCTCAGAAATGGTAAGTTCAAAGTGTAGGTCTAGTCTGATGGCTCTCTCCACGAATGAAGAGGAGGTGGAGGGGTATATATAGCCTCCACACAAAATCTAACCGTTACACACAATTTACCAAACTCGGTGGGACCGATTCAACAGACTTGGTCGGACCGATTTAGTAAACCTAGTGACCGTTAGTGATTTTCGGTGGGACTGACATGCAACTCGGTGAGACCGATTCGGTTAGGGTTAGGGCATAACGTAATCTCGGTAAGACCGATTACACAAACTCGGTGAGACCGATTTTCGTAATAAGCTTTCGAGAGAGTTGTCCAGGTAAACTCGGTGGGACCGATTTGCTCTTTTCGGTGAGACCGAAATGTTACAAAAGGGAAACAGAGAGTTTACATTGCAATCTCGGTGGGACCGATCGCTCACTTCCGTTTGACCGAAACGTTACGAAGGGACACAGAGATATTACAATCCCATCTCGGCGAGACCGAGATCCCTATCGGTACGACCGATTTGCCTAGTGTTTGTGGCAGTGGCTATAACTTTTGAAATCGGTGGCGCCGGATAGGAAGAATCGGTGTGACCGATTTTGGCTTTGGGTTTAGGTCATTTGTGGATGTGAGAAAGTAGCTGAGGGTTTTGGAGCATATCACTAAGCACATGAAGCAAGAGGCTCATTAAGCAACACCTCATCCCTCCTTGATAGTATTGGCTTTTCCTATAGACTCAATGTGATCTTGGATCACTAAAATATAAAATGAAGAGTCTTGAGCTTTTGAGCTTGAGCCAATCCTTTGTCTTTACTATTTTGAGGGATCCACTTTCATCATCCATGCCATGCCATTCATTGAGCTTTCCTGAAATAATAGTCTTGGAATAGCATTAGCTCAATGATCTATATGTTGTTATGAATTACCAAAACCACCTAGGGATAGTTGCACTTTCAATCTCCCCCTTTTTGGTAATTGATGACAACATATAGATCAAAGCTTCGACAAATGATAATAAGATTGAAAAACATCGTCGCTTTGAGAAGTGTGTGACAAGCAAGAGCTCCCCCTAAATTTGTGCATAGTTTAAGATTTGCTTTGGACTGCAAATGCACAAGGAATTAGGCTCATAGATTACTCTTCCATGTCACATACATCTTGGTGGAGCGCTCAAAATAATAAATATTGAATACATGCACTCATCACCAAGCAAGGTGAATGATCACATAGGATAGATAAGATAATATCATAAAACATGCATAAGTGTAGCTTATGATCAAACACATGATCATCAATGTCTCACAAGAATAGCATAGTATCTCAAGCAATCAAAAGCAAACAAGTTTTAACCACCAAATCAAGAGAGAACAAGAGCAACACTCTCTCTCTCGAAGCCTATGATCTATACATTTTTCTCCCCCTTTGGCAACAAGTTACCAAAAAGTTCATAGAAAATGCATAGTGCTAGATCGTCTCTCAGGCTTGATCTTCAGGTGGTGGTGCCCGGATAACTCCACGAACGAAGGCTTCAGTTGAAGTAGAGGGTGCTGGAGTTGATGCTGGAGCTGGTTGCACTGGAGCTGTAGGAGCTGTAGCTGGTGCAGATGATGTTGCTCTAGTGTTTGTCACAGGCACTGCAACTGACCTTTGGGCTCTAGGCACTCTGGCAAACACATTAGTGGTAGTCTTGCCCTGCCTCTCCTGCATGTCATCCTGCAGCTGCTCCACAACTGACTGAATCTCAGTGACTTTGACATCAAGATCATGAAATTTGAGTTCCATGATTCTTTCCAAGCTCTCTTGATTCTGACTGAGGGTGGCCAATCCCTTCTCAATCCTCAGTGTTGATGCTATTAAGTAACCAAGCTGCTCCTGCTTGTTCTTCAAGAAATACGCAGATGCCTCCTCTTGAGTTGGCATCTTGGCAGCCTTCTCCTTCCTTGCCTTCTCCTTCTTCTCTTGAGCATGTACAGATGATGGATCATTCTCATTCATGACAACCTCATTGTCCTCAAAGTCTGGATATAGTGGAAAATGTTCCTTATCCAATAGATATTTGCCTGTTCCCATCTTTGAGTTAATCAACTCCTGAATCTGAGGGGCATATCCACAACTCCTCTTTTGATCTGCTGCAGTCCTCTTAATGGTTTCAACCATAAGGCTCATGACCTTGAATTTCCGAGGCACATCAAACAAATGCAACATGTTGATTGCATGCCCTCTGATCATGTTGTGGTCACCAGACTTTGGCAATAGAGTGTGCCTTAGGATCCAATTGATTGTGGGCAGCCCTGACAGAAGAAAGTGGACTGACCCAAACTTATGTGTCTCAATGGCTTTGTCTGGGATCTCCGTGTACATGTGTGCCATGGAATCCAGGTCATCATCATTTTCCTTTGGGGCATTGATCAGTCTTGCCCATTCCTCAATAGTGGACTGGTACCTTGTACCTTCAGACATCCAAACTATCCTCCCATCTGGATAGAAGTGTGTTGTGGAGTAGAATTGCATGATAAGTTCATCATTCCAGTTGGTGAGCTTTTGCCCAACATAATCTGCAACTCCACAAGCAACAAAACTGTCTTGCACTCCAGGATAGTGCTCTTCATTTTCCTTTATGTAGGTCCAGTCGACCCACCTCATATCACATACTATGGGATTCTTGTCCAACAAGATTGTCTCATAGAAGTCCTGTTGTTCCTTTGTATGGAACCTGTAATCAATAGCAGTTCTTCTCCTTGTGGCATATGGATCTGTCAGCCTCCATAGCCTCAACCCTGAGTCTCTTCTGATTTTAATGTCCTCAGCCACAGGATGGGCATCATTGTGGTCTGGTATCTTGGGCTTGAGCTTCCTTAGGACCTGTCCTTCTTCATCTTCCTCATCAGCAACATTAGCCACTGGGGCCTTGTTCTTCTCAGCAGCTGGAATACTCCTGGTATTCCTTTTTGGTGCAAGCTTGGCCTTGGGGGCAGCTTTGGGTGCTTCCTTGGGCTTAGATGTTGCAGCCCCTAATCTAATAGCATCACCCATAAGCTTTGGTGCCTTTAGTGCTGGTGCAGCAACCTCTTCTTCCTCTTCCATCATGGAAGGTTGCCCAAAAACTCTGGCTATGGTCTTCTTGACCCTTTCCTTCCTTTTCTTTCCTTCAGCAGCAGGCTCTTTGGGATCAGGCTTTTCAGGTATTTGAGTTGACCCTCTGACCTTCAGCATAGGTGTCCTCTTGGCAGGGACCTTCCTATTAAGTCCAGGCTTAGTGGTCTTGGCCGAGCCATACTCCTTTTTGAGCACTACTTTCTTGGAAGTAGCCTCATCCTCTTCAACTCTATAATCCTCATCTTCAGAGTCTGAAGCTCTCTTCTTCCTTTGCCTGGTAGCAGCCTTAGGCAGGTTGCTAGGAGTGCTTCTGCTGCCTTCATCTAAAGTGCTGGAGGGACTAGTGCCCTGACTCATGTCAATCTGCTCTTTTGACCTGTTCTGGCTGTCACTCTGGTCTGACATGCTGCAAACACTGACTGCTGACCCTGTGAAGAGTTATAGATGAGCATCACAAAATGCAGAGATTTTTGCAAAAGAATGATTCAAAAATTCAGTTTTAGTTTTCCACAGAAAGCATTTCGGATCAACCGATTTTCAAACTCGGTGATACCGAAGTAGTTTTGGAACCTAAACTGATGAACTCGCTTGGACCGAGTCACAGTTCGGTGGCACCAAGACTGCTAGGGTTTCACAAAGTCCTAAAATCGGTCTCACCGATTAGCAATTCTCGGTCAGACCGAGAGTTACTAGTGCAATGGCATAAGCCAAATCGGTGGAACCGAGTTTTTCAACTCGGTGGGTCCGAGATGGTTTCGGCGGAAACCTAACCCTAAAATTTTGAATCTCATCTAATCTACGGATTGCATTGACTGGATAGGAGTGTTTCAATCATGGAAAGAATCAATAAGAACACAATGTGCTAGGAATCAGATGAGGATAGCATAGTGATCGAGTCCATACCCTAGCTCGGCGATGAACTCGCTACGGCAGCAACGGCGGGGTTGAATTCCGTTGACGGCGGCGGAGACCAGCGACAGGAGGCGGCTGGCGACGAGGAGACGATCCGGAGACCTTGGAGGCAGAGCGAGCTATTGCGCAGGCGAAGGGGTTCGGAGGAATCCGTTGGAGTGAGTTGCACTTTCAAATTACCTACATGGGTTAGTCCCACAAGGAACAAACAAGAATATCCATAGACATAGAGTGATGCATACACAAGATGATGTCCATGGAATCATTAGGTTATTGTCCCTTGCCTTACCAACATGAGGGTTTGTGACTCCTTGAACTAGTGCAAGATATGGAAGTTGATTGCACTTGTCCTTGCCATAATGATACGAGTGAAGAATGTTGGCGGAGTCACCCTCAAGAACTCTCTAGTTCTTCTTCTTCGGTATCCACATCATCTTGATGGGAATCCTTGGAGTTGTAGTTGTACTTGATGAAGTAGAACTTGATGTAGTCTTGGGAATCTACTTGAACGAGGCCTTAGGTGCTTCTTCAAATGCATCAATCTCTTCTTGAAGCTTGTCCTTGCCTTTGTTATTGTGATCTTGTGGTGGAAGATCATCTTGTGCTTGTGTTCCCTTGAACGAAGTAGGATCATACTTCTCTTGTTGAGGAACAAACTTCGTCTTGGGGTATTGATCTTCTTCCCACTCAACTCCATTGGCATTGAAGTTTTGTTCAAAACCAACACCTTGATTCTTCCGGTGTCTTCCTTGCTTGCGTACAATTTCCTCGAATTGCTTACTCCCGGCAAGGCTCTTGTAAACACCTTTCTCTATAATTCCCTTCAATAAGCTATTTTCTTGCTCAAGTGTAACTTGGCTAAGAGAATCATTAGTGGAATCAAGAGAACTACTAGAAGCAACAATATTAACATTATTATCATTACTACTAGATGAAGTATCTTTCTTGTACTTGTTACTAGACTTGACTTGAGGCATGTAAGTAGATAAGAGTAAACGCTTGGCAATGTAAGAAGAAATTTTCTTACGGAGATCATCATTGATTTCTTTTAAGAACTCATGCTCTTGCTCAAGATTGAGCTTTTCAAAGCGTAACTTCTCATGAGCCCTTAAAAATTCTCGATGATCTTAGAAGATAGTTTCATGAGCCAACTTAAGAGTGTTTAGTTCTTTAGTTAGAAGCTCAATCTTCTCCTTGTCATTGTCATTCGTTTTATCTTGACTAGCATGATTAATTGACGTTTCATCATAGTATTCATCACTAGAGTTGTCAACAAGTAGATCATCATCCACAAGCAAGTCATCTTCATCATTATTGAAATCAACATACTCAGGATATGTTACCTTTGGACCTTTAGCCATGAAGCATCTTCCAATTCCTTCATTTGGTGAATCAAATATGTCGTAGGAGTTGGTTGACACAAGTGCTAGACCGGCAACACCTTCATCTTGAGTATATTCAAAGTCGGAGTGATAGCTTCTCTCGGAGTGATTGTCGGAGTCGGAGCCGGATACCCATTCACCAACATGAGCTTGATGTCCTCATTTTGTGTAGCTCCTTGATGAATTGTCCTTCCTTTTTGAATCCTTGCTTCTCCATGAGGGTCTTCGTTCATAACGATCATATCTACTCCTCCTCTCTCTTGGTGGTGATTCTTCTCTTTTGCTTCTTCTTCTTGGAGAATCTTCTCTTCTTTTGTAGGGTGTCGTACACTCATTGGAATAGTGTCCATGTCTCCCACAATTGTAGAAATTGAGCTCTCGACTAGAAGATCTTTTGTCATGGTAAGACCTTGACTTGGAGCTTCTTTCTTTGCTTCTACTCTTGTAGAATTTGTTGAAGTTCTTCACCATTAAGCTCAATTCTTCATTGAAGGTTTGTTTCTCACTTGATGATGTGGGGGCTTCACTTGAGGCTTTGTAAGCACCACTTGACTTGTTGTGAAGTTCCTCCTTATACTTGAGTGACATCTCATGAGCAACAATTCTTCCAATGACTTCCGTTGGCTTGAGATCTTTGTAGTTTGGCATCATTTGGATCAATGTGCACACGGTATCATACTTTCCATCCAATGCTCTTAGGATCTTCTTGATGATGAATCTGTCGGTCATCTCTTCACTCCCTAAGCCAGCAATCTCATTTGTAATAAGAGCAAGCCTAGAGTACATTTCAGCGACACCTTCACCATCCTTCATTTTGAACTTGTCAAGCTGACTTTGGAGAACATCCAACTTTGATTCCTTGACGGATTCGGTACCTTCATGCATATCAATCAAAGTATCCCAAATTTCCTTTGCATTCTCAAGACGGCTGATTTTGTTGAATTCTTCGGGGCACAATCCGTTGAAGATGATATCACAAGCTTGATCGTTGTACTGCAGCATCTTCAATTCTTCCACATTAGCTTCACGGTTCGGCTCTCTCCCATCAAAGAATTCACCTTGCAAGCCAATATAAATAATTGCCCAAACGGCGGGGTTATGTCCGAGAATATGCATTTTCATCTTATGCTTCCAACTAGCAAAGTTAGTACCATCAAAGTAAGGACCTCTACGGTGATAATTTGCCTCGCTAGACGCCATACTCTCCTAGGTTGTGAAACCAAGGCTATGACAACCAAAGCTATGGAAATCAAAGAAAATGGAGACCAAAGCTCTGATACCACTTGTAGGAACTTGAAGTATGTCTAGAGGGGGGTGATTAGAGTACTTGACCAATTAAAAACTTAACCTTTTCACAATTTTAGAGTTTGGCAGATTTTAGCTATCTTAGGACAAGTCAAGCAATCATCACACAAATCAAGCAAGCATGCAAAGAGTATATGGGCAGCGGAAATTAAAGCATGCAACTTGCAAGAAAGTAAAGGGAAGGGTTTGGAGGATTCAAACACAATTGGAGACACGGATGTTTTTGGCGTGGTTCCGATAGGTGGTGCTATCGTACATCCACGTTGATGGAGACTTCAACCCACGAAGGGTAACAGTTGCGTGAGTCCACGGAGGGCTCCACCCATGAAGAGTCCACGAAGAAGCAACCTTGTCTATCCCACCATGGCCGTCGCCCACGAAGGACTTGCCTCACTAGCGGTAGATCTTCACGAAGTAGGCGATCTCCTTGCCCTTACAAACTCCTTGGTTCAACTCCACAATCTTGTCGGAGGCTCCCAAGTGACACCTAGCCAATCTAGGAGACACAACTCTCCAAGAAGTAACAAATGGTGCGTTGATGATGAACTCCTTGCTCTTGTGCTTCAAATGATAGTCTCCCCAACACTCAACTCTCTCTCATAGGATTTGGATCTGGTGGAAAGATGATTTGAGTGGAAAGCAACTTGGGGAAGGCTAGAGATCAAGATTCATATGGTAGGAATGGAATATCTTGGCCTCAACACATGAGTAGGTGGTTCTCTCTCAGAAATGGTAAGTTGGAAGTGTAGGTTTAGTCTGATGGCTCTCTCCATGAATGAAGAGGAGGTGGAGGGGTATATATAGCCTCCACACAAAATCTAACCATTACACACAATTTACCAAACTCGGTGGGACCGATTCAACAGACTCGGTCGGACCGATTTAGTAAACCTAGTGACCGTTAGTGATTTTCGATGGGACTGACATGCAACTCGGTGAGACCGATTCGGTTAGGGTTAGGGCATAACGTAATCTCGGTAAGACCGATTACACAAACTCGGTGAGACCGATTTTGGTAATAAGCTTTCGAGAGAGTTGGCCAGGTAAACTCGGTGGGACCGATTTGCTCTTTTCGGTGAGACCGAAATGTTACAAAAGGGAAACAGAGAGTTTACATTGCAATCTCGGTGGGACCGATCGCTCACTTCGGTTTGACCGAAACGTTATGAAGGGAAACAGAGAGATTACAATCCCATCTCAGTGAGACCAAGATCCCTATCGGTACGACCGATTTTCCTAGGGTTTGTGGCAGTGGCTATGACTTTTGAAATCAGTGGCGCCGGATAGGAAGAATCGGTGTGACCGATTTTGGCTTTGGGTTTAGGTCATTTGTGGATGTGAGAAAGTAGCTGAGGGTTTTGGAGCATATCACTAAGCACATGAAGCAAGAGGCTCATTAAGAAACACCTCATCCCTCCTTGATAGTATTGGCTTTTCCTATAGACTCAATGTGACCTTGGAGCACTAAAATATAAAATGAAGAGTCTTGAGCTTTTGAGCTTGAGCCAATCCTTTGTCTTTAGTATTTTGAGGGATCCACTTTCATCATCCATGCCATGTCATTCATTGAGCTTTCCTGAAATAATAGTCTTGGAATAGCATTAGCTCAATGAGCTATATGTTGTTATGAATTACCAAAACCACCTAGGGATAGTTGCACTTTCAGTGATCAAACATGATCGGACAGGCCGACCATGGGTTGAACTTGGGGGCGACGGGCTCGACAGCATAGACATCTCGGAGTGCGCGTTTGCGCTCCCTTTTTGGGATATGAGTGTCATAGATCATGTTTAATCTTTTGATATCCGGTGGAAATTTCTTCTGTCCCCCCGTGTTCGGCTGGTGAGGTTCGTCCTCGTCTTCACTCTGAGGTCCCTTCCCTTTGTGTTCGGCGTTGAGTTTGCCAGCCTGCTTGAAGACCCAACATTCTCTGTTGGTATAATTGGCTGGTTTATCGGGAGTGTCGTGGATTTGGCAGGGCCTGTCTAGAAATTTATCCAGGTTATATGGGCTGTCTTTGTTGCCTTTAAATGGCTTCTTCCGTTGACCGGGTGTAGAGCCCCGGAATCCGGCATTTACCGCTGTATTGTCTGGGCTTTCTTCATTATTCCGACATTTGTTTTTGTTGCATCGTGGTTTTCCATTACCATCCCTAACTTCGGATGTGCCGGGGTCGTTGGTGCTACTACGGGCTAACCAGCTGTCCTCGTGCATGCAAAAGTGGGTCATTAATGTGGTTAATGTTGCCACTGTTCTTGGCTTTTCCTGGCCGAGGTGCCTGGCTAGCCATTCGTCCCAGACACTGTGTTTGAAAGCCGCTAGGGCTTCAGCGTCCGGACAGTCAACAATTTGGTTCTTCTTAGTGAGAAACCGGTTTCAAAGCTTACGGGCTGATTCTCCGGGTTGTTGGATTATGTGACTTAGATCGTCTGCATCCGGGGGCCGGACATAGGTCCCTTGTAAATTGGCCCGAAAAGCGTCCTCAAGTTCTTCCCACCTTCTGATGGAATTTTCAGGGAGGTTTTTTAGCCAGTGCCGAGCTGGTCCTTTTAGCTTGAGGGGTAAATATTTGATGGCGTGGAGATCATCTCTGCGAGCCATGTGGATGTGAAGAATAAAGTCTTCAATCCAAACCGTAGGGTCCATCGTTCCATCATATGCCTTGATGTTTATGGGTTTGAATCCTTTTGGAAAATCATGTTCCAGCACCTCATCAATGAAGCACAGGGGGTGTGTGGCACCCCTATATCTGGCTGTGTCGTGGATTGAGTCCGACGGTTGTAGTGTTCGGTATTTGTTCCGAGCCAGTAAATGACTGGTATATTTGGTCTGATAATCATGATCCTGTGTAGGAGCACGTTCCCTGGATCCATAGATGGACCTGGTTTTACCAGCCTTTTTGTCCAGGTCCTCGCGTAGATCATGTTTTTGGTCTTGGCCGCAACCTTCCTTCCTTTAAGGAGAGGTGGTGCGGGCTTGTGTATGGTGTTGCTAGCCGCTCTGTCCTCGAGGTGGTCAGCCCGACCTGTCGACCGTATTGTTTTTCGGCGGTATGGGCGCAATAGCTTCGTCGTCGAATTCGGGCAGCAGCTTACGTTTAGGATAGCTCTTTGTTTGGCGATTACCACCGTATTTTTCCTTGGCGTCTAACACTTCGTTCCATCTGTCGTTGAGCGTATCCTGTGCGGCTTTAAGCCACTGCTTCTGCTTCTTCAGGCTCCTTGCAGTGGCGATAAGCCTTTGGTGGAGGTGTTCTTGTTCTAATGGTTCTTCTGGGATGATGAACTCGTCGTCGCCCAGGCTGATCTCCTCTTCAGAGACAGGTTGGTAATTACTATCTTCGGTGTCTCTGTGTTCGGACAACATCTCCGGGCTGTGTTCGCCGCCCTCTCACATGCCCTGCTCCAACACTGGGTCCCCGGGGTCCTCGGCTTGGTTTGGATTATCATCATCGTCCGTGACAATGTTGCTATTTTTCCTTTTGCCGGATCGAGGTCGGTGCTTGGGACACCAGCGCTTAGGAGGTTCATCGACAGGCATGCTGTTATCACCGTCGGCCTCATTGTCCTTAGGTGTGTCCACCATGTATATATCGTATGATGATGTAGCTGTCCACTGCCCTAAAGGTGGTGGTTTTGGTGCCTGCTCTTCTCCAGCATCGTCGTCCATACCATCAATGTCCTCGGAGCCGTAATCGAGCGTGTCGGTTAAGTCATTGATAGTGGCTATAAAGTGGGTGGTGGGTGGGGAACATAGTTCTTCGTCGTCCGCTTCCCATTTGGACCGGACATAGCTCAGCCGAGAGTCCCCTGACAAGGAGAGGGACTTCAATGAGTTTAACACGTCGCCAAAAGGCGGGTGCTAAAAGATGTCCGCGGAGCTAAACTCCAAGACCGACGCCCAATCAGGTTTGATGGACGCGGATGTACGCGGTCCGGAACCCATGGCCGGAAACGAGTCTGAGGTTCCGATGACACAAGCCCAGCTCGATGTTGGGTCTATGTGCGGCTTGAGCACCGTTGAGTCTGCAGCCTCCGTGGCGGGGTTAAGCTTCCCGTCTTCGGACGACGCAGTCCGCTCCGGCTCTAGGGCCAGGGCGGTCACAGGCGCTATCTCCTACGTGTGGCCCGATGACAAATCTAGGTCATGTTCATTGTAGTGGCCGGGGATAGCCGTCATGGGCTTGAACCCATCGAAGATCAAGACTCCACGGATATCAACCACAAAATTCAGGCTTCCGAATCTGACCTGATGGCTAGGGGCGTAGCTATCGATCTACTCTAGATGGCCAAGCGAGTTGGCCCGCAGTGTGAAGCCGCCGAATACGAAGATCTGTCCGGGAAGGAAGGTCCCCCCTGGACTATGTTGTTGTAGATGATTGATGGAGCCATCAAGCCTTCTGATGACGACACAGTGGAACTCTCAATGAAAGCACCAATGTCGGTGTCAAAACCGACGGATCTCGGGTAGGGGGTCCCAAACTGTGAGTCTAAGGCTAATGGTAACAAGAGGCGGGGGACACAATGTTTACCCAACTTCGGACCCTCTCTATGGAGGTAATACCCTACTTCCCGCTTGATTGATCTGGCTGAATATGAGTATTACAAGAGTTGATCTACCACAATATTGTAATGGCTGAACCCTAGAAGTCTAGCCTATGAGGTTATGATTGTTGTGACTAAACCCTACAGGTCCTAACCCTCCGATTTATATAGACACGGGGGGGGGGCTAGGGTTGTACAAAGTCGGTTACAAAGAAAGGAATCTACATATCCGAATCACCAAGCTTGCCTTCCAAACAAAGGAGAGTCCCATCCGGACACGAGACGAAGTCTTCTATCTTGTATCTTCATAGCCCAACAGTCCGGACCAAGTATACAGTCCGGCTGTTCGAGGACCCCTTAGTCCAGGACTCCCTCAATAACCCCGCCGTTTGGGTTGTTGTGTGTATTGGCTTGCAAGATGATTTCTTCAAGGACGGTAGAGAATCGGATCGTGAAGCAACAGCGGAAGAAATGAAGATGTTGCAATACAATGCTCAAGCTTGCGATATTCTCTTCAATGGATTGTGCCCCGAAGAATTCAACAAAATCAGCAGCCTTGAGAATGCAAAGGAAATTTGGGATACTTTGGTTGATATGCACGAAGGTTCCGAGTTCGTCAAGGAGCCCAAATTGGATGTGCTCCAAAGTCAACTTGACAAGTTGAAAATGAAGGATGGTGAAGGAGTCGCTGAGATGTACTCTAGGCTTGCTCTCATCACAAATGAGATATCCGGTTTGGGAAGCGAAGAGATGACCGGCAAATTCATCATCAAGAAGATCCTAAGAGCCTTGGATGGAAAATATGATACCATGTGCACGGTGATCCAAATGATGCCCAACTACAAAGATCTCAAGCCAACGGAAGTCATTGGTAGAATTGTTGCTCATGAGATGTCACTCAAGGATAAGGAAGAGCTCCACAACAAGTCAAGTGGTGCTTAAAAAGCATCATGTGATGCTCCTACAACATCTAGTTAGAAACAAGTCTTCAATGAAGAATTGAGCTTAATGGTGAAGAACTTCAACAAGTTCTACAAGAATAGAAGCAAAGAGAGAAGTTCCAAGTCAAGGTCCTATAATGACAAAAGATATTCTAGTCGTGATCGTAATTGCTACAATTGTGGAAGACCCGGACACTATTCCAATGAGTGTACGGCTCCCTACAAGAAAAGAGAAGATTCACCTAAAAGGAGGAGTAAAAGAGATGAATCACCACCAAGATAGAGAAGGAGTAGAGATGATCGTTATGAACGAAGACCCTCTCATAGAATCAAGGATTCGGAAAGGAAGGACAAGTCATCAAAGAGCTACACAAGAATAAGTCATCAAGCTCATGTTGGTGAATGGATTTCCGGTTCTGACTCCGACAACTACTCCGAGAGAAGCTTCACCCCGACTCCGACTATACTCAAGATGAAGGTGTTGTCGGTCTTGCACTTATGTCATCCAAGTCCTACGATATATTTAACTCACCAAATGAAGGAATTGGAAGATCCTTCATGGTTAATGGCCCTAAGGTATCACACCCCGAGTACTTTGATTTCAATAGTAATGAAGATGATTTACTTGTTGACAATGTTAGTGATGAAATTGCTATTAATCATGCTAAACAAGATGAAACGAATGACAATGATAAGAAGGAGATTGAGCGTCTAACTAAAGAACTAAACACTCTTAATTTAGCTCATGAAACAACTCTAGAGGATCATAGAGAGCTTCTAAGGACTCATGAGAAGCTACGCTTCGAGAAGCTAAATTTAGAGCAAGAGCATGGGTTCCTAAAAGCTATCAATGATGATCTTCGAAAGAAGAGTTATTAAATTGCCAAGCATTTACTCTTGTCTACTTATATGCCACAAGTAAAATATAGCAATAAGAGCAAGAAAGATTCTTCTTCTAGTAGTAACAATAACAATGTTAAATCCAATATTGTTGCTTCTAGTAGTTCTCTTGATTTCACTAATGATTCTCTTAGCCAAGTTACACTTGACCAAGAAAATAGCTTATTGAAGGGAATTATATAGAAAGGTGTTTACAAGAGCCTTGCCGGAAGTAAGCAATTTGAGGAAACTGTGCGCAAGCAAGGAAGGCACCGGAAGAATCAAGATGTTGGTTTTGAACGAAAGTTCAATGCTAATGGAGTTGAGTGGAAAGAAGATCAATACCCCAACACGAAGTTTGTTCCTCAACAAGAGAAGTATGATCCCACTTCTTTCAAAGGAACACAAGCTCAAGATGATCTTCCACCACAAGACCATAAGCTAAAAGGCAAGGACAAGCTTCAAAAGGAGACTGATTTATTTGAAGAAGCTCCTAAGGCCATGGTCAAGTGGGTTCCCAAGACTGCATCAAGTTCTACTTCATCAAGTATGACTACAACTCCAAGGATTCCCATCCAGTTGATGTGGATCCCAAAGAAGAAGAACTAGAGAGTTCTTGAGGGTGACTCCGCCAACATACTTCACTCATATTCATTTTAGCAAGGACATGTGCAATCAACTTTCATATCTTGCACAAGTTCATGGAGTCACAAACCCTCTTGTTGGTAAGACAAGGGGCAATGTAACCTAATGATTTCATGGAAATCATCATATGTGTGTTTCACTCTATGTTTATGGATATTCTTGCATGTTCCTTGTGGGACTAACCCGTGTAGGTATTGAAAGTGCAACTCACTCCAATGGATTGCTCCAAACGATCTACATCAACATTGAGCATCCACATCTTAAACACCTACATGAAGTCACCATCAACAAAACCCAAGGTTAGTTCATCCCTCTAAGGGGGATATCACATCTAGGGGGAGCTTTGCTCTAAGAGTTGAGCTAAAGCAACTCTAATGGTGTGAACACAATAATGCTTTATGTAAAAGTGGTAACCCCACTTGTGCTTAAACAATGAGTATGACCTATGATCAAATGTTCTCATTTGGATCCTAAATCAATATACTCATATATAGATGAACTAGTCATCGCCTATTGCTTGATAGATGCTAGAGTATATGTGCATTGCCACATGTTTCATTTGCTATCTTATTGTGTGAGCATGTTGGTTGCATAATTTTCTCCATTCGAGGACATCCATTTTTTGTTTTGCTTGTTTGGTTTTTCTTTGGCCAAATGGATGGACAAGAATGCCTAAGTACTCCCTCTAGCTATCTATGCTTTTTCTCGTCTCAAACTCTATTCATGCTACATCACAAAGTTTGAACAAGTCGAACTCAGACCCTCCGGGTGAGGAGCACTCGGAGCCACCGATCCGTCAAGAGCTTAATTTCCAAAACATCTTAATGTCTTTCGGTCAGACCAACTCATCCTGCTGGTCTCACCGAAATCATTAAGTTGATCTAGGCTTTTATCTCGGTGCAACCGATTAGAACAATTCGGTCACATCAAATTGCAGTAACTGCTTACAGTTTTGCATCTCGGTGCCACCGAGTCGTTCCACTCGGCCACACCAACTGGGTATATATACTGCCGGTTGAAATTTTGGAAATCTCTTCAAAACACTCAACTGCGCCCCCCAGCATTTCCGCCTCCTTGGTCTCTGGATCATCGCCGTCGTCGCCAGTGACCTCCTGCCGCTGGTGTCCGCCGCCGTCAATGGGATTCTCACCGCCGTTGTTGCCATAGCAAATCCATTGCCAAGTTAGGGTACGGATTTGACCCTTTGTGCTCTCTATTACTCTGATTCTTGCACAAAGTTCAATGCATATATTCTTGCCACGAATGAGATCGTTCTATCCATCAAACAATTCTGTAGAATAGATTTGATGCAAAAACACAGGATTATGTTTCCGCCAAACTCATCTCAGACCGACAGATCTGAGGATCTCGGTCACACCGATTGGCCTAGCCATTGCACAAGTACAACTCGGTCTGACCGAAGTGTACTGATCAGTGCGATCGAAATCACTTTCTCTGTGAAACCCTAGCATCTCGGAGTCACCGAACTGCATTTCGGTCTGATCGACACTGCATGTTTAGACTCTAAAGTTACTACCGTGTCACCGAGTTTGTCAAATCGGTAGCTCTGAAATGTTTTCTACAGAAAACTAAAATTAAGTTTTTGACTCAATATTTTTCCAAAATAGGCTATACTTTGTGATGCTCGTCCACTCTATCTATACCCAACTATTCACAGGGTCCGTGTCAGCAATGTCAGAGGGAAGTGATAGCCAGAACAGGTCAGAAGAGCAAGCAAGTCTCAGTGCAGGCACTAGTCATGAGAGCAGCTAAAAGGATCGATATGGTTGACTAGAGGGGGGGTGAATAGGCAACTAACAATTTTTAGCTTTTCTTGACCAAATTGAACTTAGCATGAAAGTAGGTCGTCTAGATGTGCAACTAGGTGAACAACCTATATGATGCAACAACAACAAGCACACAAGCAAGCAAATGATACAACACAATATAAGCTTGCACAAGCAAAGGTGAGAGATAACCAAGAGTGGAGTCGGTGGAGACGAGGATGTGTTACCAAAGTTCCTTCCCTTTGAGAGGAAGTACGTCTCCGTTGGAGCGGTGTGGAGGCACGATGCTCCCCAAGAAGCCACTAGGGCCACCGTCTTCTCCTCAAGCCCTCACATAATGCGATATGTCGTGATTCCACTATTGGTGCCCCTGAAGGCGGCGATCAAACCTTTACAAACAAGGTTGGGGCTATCTCCACAACTTAATTGGAGGCTCCCAATGACACCCTGAAGCTTCACCACAATGGAATATGGCTCCGCGGTGACCTCAACCGTCTAGGGTGCTCAAACACCCAAGAGTAACAAGATCCGCAAGGGATTAGTGGGGGGGGAATCAAATTTCTCTTGGTGGAAGTGTAGATCAGGGCCTTCTCAGCCAATCCCTAGAAAATCAACAAGTTTGATTGGCTAGCGAGAGAGATTGAGCGAAAATGGAGCTTAGATCAACAATGGAGCTTGGGGAGGGAAGAGGTGGTCAACTTGGGGAAGAAGACCCCCTTTATATAGTGGGGGGAAGATCCAACCGTTACCCACCTATTCAGCCTGCGCTATGCGGTACTACCGCACGGGCTCGCGATACTACCACAGGAGCTTGCGGTACTACCACTAGGCCGTGCGGTACTACCGCTCGCGCGGCAGAGACCAGACGAGGCCCTGTTGCGTATAGCAATGAGTGGTAGAACCGCCGAAGCGGTACTACCGCGCGCCCTTGCGGTACTACCGCAAGGCAGGGTTCAACTGGGCTGGGAAGGCACAGACTAATAAAATTACATCCGTGGGTACTTCTGCTGAGATCTGGTATGTGTGAAAATCCAACACGGTACTACCATTCCCAGGGAGCAGTACTACCGTGTAGGGCGCGAAAGTAAAATTTTACTTCCGCTCCTACTTCTGTGCATGCAAGGGTTCTGGGCTAGAGGCCACAGTACTACCGCTCGGGAGGAGCGGTACTACCGCACAACACGACACTACCACTTACCTTGGTGGTACTACTGTGGACAACTGCGATACTACTGCTCCCTTGAGCATTACTATCGCACGCCACAGTAACTTAACACTTTCGAGGCCTTCATCTTCGCATAGACAAGGGTAAATGATCGTGCTCTAATGAAGCGAAGGAAAGGTGGTGCAAAGGAACAGATGTGTACATGTTGATTCCACCCTAACCTTTCCAAAGCGGACCCTCTCTTAATAGTACGTCTTTCTTACGACTCAAATCCACTGAAAAGAAATGAAGAAAACCGCCATCTTCAATAGGCTCCGAGGGGCACCGAATGGTCTTGTGCCTAGACATGAGATCTCTGAAAAGCTCAATGCACACGATTAGTCCGCAAATGCATTGTCATCAATCACCAAAACCACATAGGGACAAATATGCCCTTACAATCTCCCCCTTTTTGGTGGATTGATGACAATACGGGATTTGCACATACGGATAAAAAATGAACATAGGCAAACCCGACATCTATAAAATATAGACAGGATCCCCCTAGATGTGTGCACTCTATAGATATGCTTTGGACTGCACGACACACATACTAGGATCAACACTCCCCCTATATTTTAAGACATAGCAAAAACTTGCAACAATATAAGTGACAATAAGCATGGAGGCAAGGTAAAGTAAGTGAGCATGAAGTAGAGGGCACAAGATAGCATAAGCTCACAATCTACTAAACATACTAGACAATAAGATAGATAAGCTTGAGTGCATATGTCTCACACCATATGATACTCTCCTGGTCTCACACGAACACAACCACAAACCAACAAACCAAAGCAACGAAGGTTCAATGGAATGAAAGCAAAGCGACACAAGACTCGACACAAGACTCGCAAATCATACACTCTCTCCCCCTTTGGCATCGAGACACCAAAAAGGCAGAGAGGACACCTACGACACATGTGGTGGTGGAACTCCAATGCATCACCAGTCATGTTCCGCCTCTTGAGACTCCTCTACAGCACGGGATGAAGAGCAAACTCCAGTATCCTCCTCAGACTCACTCCACCGGCAGTTCTGTCTGGTCCATGGTTCCTCATCTATGATCCTCTCCACGGAGCCACTCTCAACCTCAAGACCAACCAGCCTCATAATAGCCTTGTCGCGAGGATGAGCCATCTTGGCGTTCACATGAGCCTTGTACTGTCCCTTGGCCTGCATACAGAATAGAGCCTTCATCTTGGCCTTGAGCTTCTTAGCCCAAGATGGCTCAGCAGAGGGAGGAGCGTACCCCTCAGAACTGTCCTTAGCCACCTCCTCCTCAAACTCATCCTCATCAACATCCATTCGTGCAGCCTCAGCCTCAGCTCGGGTCGTGGTGTTAGCCCACTGGTTCTTCTGGCGCAGCTTGATGGGCTCATGGCGAATCTAGTTGGGAGCAAAGAACTCATCATCCAGAAAGAGCTTCTCCCAAGTCTTCGAGATCAAGAGGAACAAGTAGGGACCATAGATAGGCACCTTTTGATTAAACACCGCAATCTGAAGCCCACTTCACATGATATGAGAGACATCAAGGGGCTCAGCCTGATGGTGACACGCTTCCTCACACATGAGCATCATGTCCATGAGATAGGAGCGCATCTTGTCCTTGTCGCCTATGCAAGGAAAAAGTGAGTTGCAGAAGATCCTGTGCATGATGTCAAGAAACAGATTCAGAATGAAGGACTTCTTGCCACTAGGGAGGGTCTTCTCAACGAAAATATGTTGAAGCTTGTCCTTGTTAGCAGACTCTGCGTTAGCATGTGGGCAGGCACCAACGGGCACATCTAGCCCCTCATCATGAATGTTCAAAATAGTCATGAACTCTTTCCACTCAGCAGACATCCTCTTGTCATTTGTCATCCAAGTCATGATCCACTTATCATCCGTGTGGAAGTGGACAAAAGCAAAGAACTGAGCCATGATACGTCTGCAATGTATCTATAATTTATGAAGCATTCATGCTATTTTATTATCTGTTTTGAATGTTTATGGGCTTTATTTTACACTTTTATATTATTTTTGGGACTAACCTATTAACCGGAGGCCCAGCCCATATTGTTGTTTTCTTGCCTATTTCAGTGTTTCGAAGAAAAGGAATATCAAACGAAGTCCGAACAGAATGAAACATTCAGAAAAGTTATTTTTGGAACAGAAGCAATCCCGGGAACTTGGAGTGCAAGCCAGGGAAGCGCCGAGGAGGCCACAAGATAGGGGGCGCGCCCACCCCCCTGGGCGTACCCTCCCCCTCGTGGGCCCCTTGAGGCTCCCCCGACCGACTTCTTTCGCCTATAAATTCCCATATACCCTAAAAACATCGAAGGACACAATAGATCGAGAGTTCCGCCGCCGCAAGCCTCTGTAGCCACCAAAAACCTCTCGGGAGCCCGTTCTGGCACCCTGCCGGAGGGGGAACCCATCATCGGTAGCCATCTTCATCATCCCGGCGCTCTCCATGACGAGGAGGGAGTAGTTCACCCTCGGGGCTGAGGGTATGTACCAGTAGCTATGTGTTTGATCTCTCTCTCTCTCTCTCTTGTTCTCTCTATGGCACGATCTTGATGTATCACGAGCTTTGCTATTATAGTTGGATCTTATGATGTTTCTCCCCCTCTACTCTCTTGTGATGAACTGAGTTTTTCCTTTGAAGTTATCTTGTCGGATTGAGTCTTTAAGGATTTGAGAACACTTGATGTATGTCTTGCCGTGCTTATCTGTGGTGACAATGGGATATCACGTGATCCACTTGATGTATGTTTTGGTGATCAACTTGCGGGTTCCGCCCATGAACCTATGCATAGGGGTTGGCACATGTTTTCGTCTTGACTCTCCGGTAGAAACTTGGGGGCACTCTTTGAAGTACTTTGTGTTGGTTGAATAGATGAATCTGAGATTGTGTGATGCATATCACATAATCATGCCCATGGATACTTGAGGTGACAATGGAGTATCTAGGTGACATTAGGGTTTTGGTTGATTTGTGTCCTAAGGTGTTATTCTAGTATGAACTCTATGATAGATTGAACGGAAAGAATAGCTTCATGTTATTTTACTATGGACTCTTGAATAGATAGAACAGAAAGGATAACTTTGAGGTGGTTTCGTACCCTACCATAATCTCTTTGTTTGTTCTCCGCTATTAGTGGCTTTGGAGTGACTTTTTGTTGCATGTTGAGGGATAGTTATGTGATCCAATTATGTTATTATTGTTGAGAGAGCTTGCACTAGTGAAAGTATGAACCTTAGGCCTTGTTTCCTACCATTGCAATACTGTTTACGCTCACTTTTATCATTAGTTACCTTGCTGTTTTTATAATTTCAGATTACAAAAACCTATATCTACCATCCATATTGCACTTGTATCACCATCTCTTCGCCGAACTAGTGCACCTATACAATTTACCATTGTATTGGGTGTGTTGGGGACACAAGAGACTCTTTGTTATTTGGTTGCAGGGTTGCTTGAGAGAGACCATCTTCATCCTATGCCTCCCACGGATTGATAAACCTTAGGTCATCCACTTGAGGGAAAGTTGCTACTGTCCTACAAACCTCTGCACTTGGAGGCCTAACAACATCTACAAGAAGAAGGTTGTGTAGTAGACATCAAGCCACCAGCTCCGGGTCAAAGTCAAGATGGAAGGTGATGATGTCCTCAATGCCAAATTGCTCCACCAAATCCAGAGCCTCACCAAAGAATCCATGATTCTTCCTCAGATAATCCATGTCAATCCACTGAACTGGCACATAGATGTTCTTCTTGCCCTTAATCACATCTAAGAAGATGAGATTCTGCTGCTTGGTCCAAAACAAATCATTGCCCCTGATGAGTTCTCTAGGCTTGACATAGGGGTTGAGCTTTCTTCGAATCAGAAACTCTCCTTGAGGCATTTCATCCATGCCGATAGATGGCTCCTTGAACTTGTTAGTAGTGTGCTTGACACGATGTTGCGGGGCACTGGAGCCCTCAGGATTGCGAAGCCGCTTGGAGCTTGTGTCACGACTGGGGTTTGAGCGCCTTGCATTGGAACTGGAGCCACCACCTAAGACATAGAAAACCAAACACACGAGAAGTGCGAGAAGATTAATGCAAAGACCAAGGGAAAAACCAAATGAAACAAGTAAAAATGAGATTGGGTTGGACAAAACAGAGGAATTTTGAACTCAATAGTAGTACTGGGCCAGGATGCGGATGTAAAATTTTACATCCGCTCTAGCCGCAGTAGTACTATGCCGGAATGGCACGGTAGTACTGCGCCTGGAGCGGAAGTAAAATTTTACTTCTGCGCATCGGGCGGTCACTACAAAAAAATACACTTCTGTGATGATACATGTTTGTCACAGTAGGTCGTGTTTTTTGTCATGCATGTACATACATGACGATTTTATGACAGAATCAAGATAGTCATACCTGTGCTGTCGTAGAAGTGTTCCATGACACTACCAAAATTATCATCACGGAAGTGTCCACTTCCACGATGATAAATCGCGCGTCGCAGAAGTGCTTTCATCAAGGGTGACCGACACGTGGCATCCACCGTGGGTTTTGGATCCGATAACCCGTTAACAGCCCTAACCAATGGGAAATTTCCACGTGTAAAATTCTTATTGGCCGGATGAAACACGTGTCAGCTCGTCAGTGGGTCAGATAGGCGCCTATGATATGTCGACACGTGCCACGGCCCACCACTGGCCCATTTAGCTTTCAAAGACGGCCCGTTTGACTTGGTCAAAAGTTAACGGGCTGGTCCATGAAAAGCCTGTTAACGGTCTCTTCGCAAATAGCCCATTTTACGACCCGTTAACTCACGGCCTGTTAGGACCTAAAGGAAATCAGCCCAACAACGTCATGTGGGCTGTCGAATATAACACCATCCCATTTCACTTTTGGCCCATGTATGGCCCATGACGTCTTTCGGCCCATATGAGGCCTTCGTATCTTTTGACCCTTTACAGGCCCACGGTGACTCTACCCCATAATGAACAGTAATTTTCTTTGTACCCTTAACGGCCCGTGATTTACATGGGTCGTTTCCAGCCCGTGTTAGCTTCTGTCCTATTGACGGCCCATACGTTCTTGGGTTCCTTTTCGGCCCTCGATTACTTCCGGCCCATTACTGGCCTGTTCACCTAATGGGCCAAATTTGGCCCATGGCAAGAGTCGGCCCGTTACTGGCCTGTTACCCTAATGGGCCAAATTCGGCCCATGGCAAGAGTCGGACCGTTTCCGGCCTGTTAACCCGTTGCGCCGTTTCCAGCCGTCCTATATTCTGGCCCATTAACGACCCGTTATGCCTGTGATAGAATTAAGCCTTTGCTGTCCAACGGCCTGTTAACGGCCCGTTACCGTGCTGGGCCGATACCAATTACGTCCGTTTACGGCCCATGTAGATCCATTTATCCGACGGCCCAAGGCCCACCTATTCTATGGCCCTGTTGGAGGCCCATTTATCGACGGCCCGCAGGAGACCCATGGATCGTATGACCCGTATATGGCCCATGGTAGTTGCGGTCACTAGCAAACCAGGGAAAAAGAAGACTAGGAAATAAATAAGGCCGAAACTAACGCTAGGCTATTAAGGCAATTGCACAGATTACATCCACTCGGCATCCTACACTATACAAATATAGGGAACATCCTACACTATACAAAAATGGCTTGCTATTTTCTTCAGCCGGTGGCTGCACGTTAAGAATAAATTTTGTATCGCACCAAAACAAATTACAACTATATAACAAAAGGAAGGTTGGCATAAAACTTAACAATCTAGCAGATAAATGCACCACCAGAAGTTCAGAAGCTCAGTTCATTTGACCTGACTGTTACGTTTTCATGTTGTATTGTCCGATGGAGCACCATAACCCTCGCCTTCATTTCCCCTAGGCTCCTGAACAACATAGCAAATGTCTGATAGTCTGGTTTCAAAACCATGCATATCTTGACGACATCGAACAATGTCTCTCCTTGTTTCACAAAGGGTCTCTGTTAGGGAATGGACTTGTGTCTAGAGCGCAGATACAACATTGCTTTGAGCTTGCATATCTTGATCATGAGGCAGTTTGGACGATATTGCCTTAACAACCAACCCAGTATTACGCAGGAACGTGCTTTTGGCACTGTTAGTGGACAGGTACTGACCCACTGCAGCAAGAGCTGACATTGCGGTTATAGTTGCCTCGCCACCTTCAGAAGGTGGCGGTTCCACCATTTTTTCCATAGCTCGCTGAAAAGTTGAGGTTTTACATTAGTAGTACCAGAACAGAAGATATTAAGGAGGCAGCAAAACCAAACAAAATAGCTTTGATCTATATACAAAACTTATTCTGGTGAACCCATGTAAAATATTAGTTGTATTTTATTGCAAAGTACATAATAAAATCAGGTTCCAAACATATGACCATGTACCATCACTAATGTATTGTCTATTTCTTCACATTGTATTGAGGGCTAAGGATATAGAGACAAAGTTTATAATACGGTAAGCATAGTATGACGTCATTCATATCACAAAACAACTGAGAACAGACAAACGGGCAATTGTAACATTGTGTGGGCAAGTCCAGCATGGAACTAGATTACGGGTCAAGATCAAAGGAACATCACTCCTCTCTTTTAAACCTTGTAAGGTGCAATGATACGCTAAGACAATTGTGTATAAAATTTAAAAGAGTAATAGACATTGGCTGCAAACCATGCAGTTTAAGGCACAAGTTAGAGTAAGTAGTAGTTAAAAGGCATGAGGATTAAGGACTTACAACATCGGCTTTGACTGGTGTGGTCATGCCCTTCTTCTTGCTGGTGTGACAGTCCTTGAAGATTTCCACAGCATTTGGTTCAGGTACTTTTTGGTCCTTGTGGGCTTTCCTTTGCATTTCAAATAAGTCAATATAGATATGATAATATGGTAAAGCAAAAAGAGTGAAACAACAGCTAATTACAAGAGCCTCGCAGTGCGCAATATAGCTACGAGATCCCGTCGTTTGTTGGAATTTCACTTTTGTACGGTTGGCCTTGTTCTTTGAACAGTTCACCTACAAGAAGATAGATTTGTGTGGCACATGCGTAAATAGGACTTCAACATGTGATCTGATCACATACATAATGTACCTGATACTTCGGATCAGACAAGTGTTTAACAAGGCCCCTCCAGTAAGGATAGCGATGGATCGGGTTCGGCCCGGGTTGAACAATATCAAATACATATCCAAATCCATGAAGACATTATGTGCCCGTCCATGTAAAAATCCATGGGCGAAAAACAGTGTCCATGTACAAACCCAATGATATCCATCGGGTATGGATATCCATTGGGCGTATACGTAAAACATAGCACAAGTGCACAAGATTCACATAAGATCTCAAATTTTCACAAAACCACATAGCGCAAGTGCATAACACCAAATCATCTTTTAGATTTTAACAAAATGACATAAAAAAGTGCACATCACCAAATAATCTCTCAAATTCTCACATCACCAAATAATCTCTCAGATTCACAAGTGCATATCATAGCAATCGGACAACAATTTTTTAGATAACCGGCTATTGCCCAGGCCTTTGATTGAGGCTCTCAGATTCAAGATTCAAGTATAGACCAATAACAGTTGCAACTACATTAAAGAAAAGAGGTATCAGCACCTTGAAACAACATCCACAGAACATCAAGGAGATGTAAGGTTCAGAAACTCAGTTCACTGACCCAGCAAGAAACTTATTACATCGCACCTCATGCGAGACAAGGTGACACAACGCCCATAGACTGAAGACCCGAGCACCACGCAGACTAGAGCAGTAACACTGCATCATTTCTCAGTCTTAGTTTCTCACAAAATGGCATCACACAACATCAAGTAACCACAGGTACAACCATGCATCATATTCCATTCTTCACCTGAATGTTCTAGGAATAATCTTTCATTATTCACCTCAATATTCTAGGCATCATCTTCTAGGCTTCGGTTATGATGGAATCAGACTCATCCTTGAAGTGAACTTAACAAAAAAAACAGCTATTAAAATCATGGAAACAAACAGAACAAACATTGCAAGTTTGCAACATTTAGAAGTGGAATTTCATGAGTGGAATATGTTAACATAGTTTCTTCTTCATCATCAAGAACATTTGGAAATTCCGCAAATAGAGTGGAGTTGCTATCCCCTAATGCCAATATTTAGATGTTGGGATACTAGCTGAGTTAACATTTCCAGGGCTAACCACAACAGGGCCTTGTGCTCCATCATGAGAAGCTACTGATCTATACAAGCAAAAAAACACAGTCTTTAGTTTCAATTAAACTTAGACAAGGTACACAATATCGAGACTGTACAATTTCAGTCAAAAAATAAACTGTACAGATCTGAAAATATTGTGATCTGTAAGTTGTAGTGAATGGTAACTAGCAACCTAAATTAATTTTCTATCTTTATTCTTTTAGAGAATAAGGTAGACCTGCCAAAATTACATGTCAGATTAAAATTCACTTATGTGGCAATACCTAATTACTAATTAATTTGCATATATACAAACCACGGATTATGCCATGTACCAAAAACAAACAGTGACTCAATTAGTAACCTGTGAAAATTAATACTGATATTCAAGAGTACTTTGCAGAAATTGGTACTGTATAAACTAAAGTACAAGAGTACTTTGCTCCAATTGCTACTGTAGACTGAAGTACAAGAGTATTTTGCAGATATTCACGAACAGCACAAGCTGCACACCCACGTACAGGAACAGTAGACATACAAGAGATGGATTGATGGAATAAAAGATTACCCTAAGCGTCAGCTGTTTGGTGTGGCCGTAAGTTCCTCAGCACGGTCAGGCTCCTCGCCGTTGTCTGCGCGCGGCTGCCTCCCGGCACAGCCGTGTCCTCATGCTCTTGGTCCTACGTGCAGCAACGCTCTTGTAGGTCGCGCCGCCCCGCATCACAGCTTAGAGCCTTGCGCCGGCCCGCCACAGTCGCCGGCCCTCCACAGTCGCCGGCCCGCCGTCATTCCCGTCCGTGCGTGAGAAGCAGAGATGGAGGGGTCGAGGGGATATGGAGTTGGGGCATTGGACTGCCACTGTCCAGTTGTGGCATTGGCTGCTGAAGTGTTGCACCATAAGTAGTAGTAAGATCTCGCGGCGCTGGCGGCTGTACCTAAGGCTGCGGGAGGAGCAAGCCGAGGAGACGGAGTCACTGCTTAATGCCGAGTCGTTCAACAAGGAGATACAAGATGAGTCTGTTAAAGAAACAGAATCTGAAGCGGCAGTGGAGTAAGTTACGGTTGGGAGGGATTGCAAAATTTATTTATCATTTGTTTATAAAGAAAATAAATAAATTAGAAGTTGGGATAGTGTGGATCATTGAATTTTGCCCCACATGTCATACTATCGGGTCGGGTTCGGGTATATCCACGGACTCATAGCTATGTCCATGCCCTATCCATGAATAAACGGGTCGGGTTCGGGTGCTACCCATGGACATAAAAATGTATCCAAACCCTACCCATTCGGGTCAGGTATCCGCGGGTATCCATGTCCATGGATAAAATTGCCATCCTTACCCTCTAGACTTCATCCGATATATTTTCCACTGAAGATGTTTGGGAAAGTTTACTGTTAGCCTTGCCTTCAAAGTGAGTTTTTCTCAAGTTATACCGATACTGTCGCAGAGCAGACTTGAAAATATGGGTGCAAGCTTGTCTGGTTGCATCATCTTGGATATCCAACTTGAACCTCATCTATTGAAAATTATGGGAGTCTCATTATCAGCAACCTAGAAAGTATGGGACAGAGCAAGACGATATTACTAGTTTCCATACATAACCATACTTACAGATAAATGGTCGAGGAAGGTGTTGAACTGGGTTTCGTCTTTGTCATTCCTGTACTGAATCTATGTTGGGAGGATACGTACATGACACCTAACGGCAATCGCTGCCTCTGATATTAACTCGGCTGACTCTGTAGCATCACGTGGCCTTTTTAAACCTGCCTCAAAACGGATCTCCATTCTTCCTCCTCTAGATTTAGTTAACCTATCGAGCAATATCCCTGATGTTTGTTCCCTCTTGCGCCTAGGTGCTAGTCCAACAACGAACATAGGAAGTGTTAGTGTACATCAAACTGTGAGACTACATATAAAGAAGCATGCAACTGTAACTTGACTCCAGCAACTACCTTCTTGATGTTGAAGCTCACAAGGTTCATTTGATATTGCCAACTCGTCTTGTGTCAAGAGTGCTTGGGAAGTAGTGTCAGGTGGCAAGGGAGCTTGGGAACGTGCTGCTAGCTCAGTTGATGCACGAGTAAGTCGTGCAGCTGGTAGTACTGTGGTAGGTGTTGCAAGAACTAGGGCTGTCTCTGCTTGTTTGGTGGCAGCTATTTGTTTCTGTTTGGCTTTTTTTGCAGCTCGTGTAGCATGGGATGCCGTGTTTGTAGAATTTTCCGCTGGACTTTGACCTTCTATTGCACCATCAGTACCAGCAGAATCTGCAAGATTCATCCGCTTCTCATTCTCTGTCATTCTGTGTTTCTTCCTCTTTCTCTGTGCCATGTTAAGTCAAGCCGACAAGAAAAACGAATAACAATTTAGTTCTTCAGAACAAATTGATGTGTGATGCAGACGAACTAAACTTTGATGTTAGACAACCACATGATAGGAGGACTTAATATGTATGAAAAACAGGATGGAAGAGAAACCAGAACTATGATGTGTAAACTAAGAAGAAGACATTTCACCAAATTAGAAGCAATGCAATGGAAGGTAGACACCATATGAAAGATGCTACAAATATCGCTCTGCCAAGTTAATAGTGTCTCATCATAAATGGCGTTTAAACAAATGTGAAGCAGTACAAGAAATAAATCATATGCAAGATGCAAACAACATCACACTACCATGTTAGAGGTCTCTCGTCATTAGTGTCATTGCATATTCACGGCATTGCATATTCACAGCTTATGATGTGTAAACTAAGAAGAAGGCATTTCAACAAATTAGAAGCAATGAAAGATAGACACCATATGAAAGATGCAATGAATATCACTCTACCAAGTTAAAACTGTCTCGTCATAAGTGCCATTTCAACAAATTAGTAGTACAAGCTAGAAAATAATGTGAGATGTAACCTATATCACACTCCGAAGTCAAACATGTCTTATGATAAGTGATTGTTGCAGGTTACACAACAGTAGTAATTTGATGTAAGAACATGGTGTGATAGACAGATATTGTATGTTGTAGAAACAGGAACACATGTCTTATTCAAGTATAATGTGTAAAGTGAGCAGATGGAATTCAACAAAATTAGAAGCAATACAAGCTAGACATCACACTAACATGAAACCACATATAACAGTGCCAAGTTAGAGGGAGCATCGGTGATGCTGCACTAGGGGAGACGTGCTCATCATAAACACAGCTTTGTTGAGTGTCTATGCATGTGTTGTCTTGGAAATCATCTTGGGGGTGTGGAGGAGTAGAAACTGTAGAGGCCCTCCGTTTGGAAGGAGCACCTTTATCCGCTGCCTTGCTAACTTTCTTCCGCTTTATTGATTTTGAATTGTCAAGTAAAACCAATAAGAAAAAGCAATAAAATTCTCTCTTCAGAACTCATTCATGCATGATACTGACAATCATTACTTTGATGTAAGGCAAACACATGATACCAGGATGGAATATGTACGAAAAACATGACGGCATGGCATGTTCACAACTATTTGTGTAAACTAAGCAGAAACCATTCCAGCAAATAAGAAGCGATGCAAGCTAGACACCACATGAAAGATGCAACCAATATGACTCTGCCAAGTTAAAAGCGTCCCATCATAAATGGAATTTCAACAAATTAGAAGCAGCGCATGCTATAAATCATATGAAAGATGCAACTAATATCGCACTGCATATACTAAAGGTGTCTCGTCATATTGATTGATGCGGGATACAAAAAAAACAATAGTTTTATGTAAGGACATGCTTAATAGACAGATGTACTATGTACTAAATACAGGAAGGCATGTCACATTAACAAGTATAATGTATAAGCTAAGCAGACTAGCACATGCAGTTTAACCAGATTGGAAGAATTACAATCTAAACGCCATATGCAACATGCAACCACATATCACGCTGCCAAGTTAGAGCAATCACATGCGATGCTAGTGTAGGGGAAATGTTGTAATCAACTACAGAGCTACGTTCACTATCTTCATCTAGCATTTCTGTTTCTTGAGAATCATGTCGGGAGGCTGATGCTGCATTCTTTAAATGATGAGTAGTCCCCTTGCCTGCCTGCCTCATCATAAGTGATTGATGAGGGATACACAAGAACATTAGTTTGATGTAAGAACATGGTTAATACACAAATGTACTAGTATGTACCAAAAACAGAAAGGCATGTCATATTCAAAGGTATAATGTGTAAGCTAAGCAGATGCAATTTAACCAAATTGGAAGCAATACAAGCTAGACATCCGGCTGGAGTGGTGAGCATGATCATCTAGGACCTGAGAGCCTGGTGGGAGGCGGGCTGCTTCGCCACCATCGCAGCTTTTTAGTTGGCTTCCAGGTGATGCCTATCTTTGCTGGGCTTGTCACTAGCTCGGCCAGTGCCCTGACTAGCTATTTGTCTTCTGGTGCTCACGGGATGGTGGTTCATGTAAAAAAATATCTTTCCTTTTGAATACAAGCTAGACACCATATGGAACATGCAACCAATATGACACCGTGAAGTTAAAGCAAGCACCTGGGATGGTGGTTCATTGCGAGCGAGGTCATCAACTCCAGAGCTACGTTTACCGTCTCCATCCGCTGACACTACACCCTTTATAGTTATGTAACGTGTCGTGCATACCCATGAAGAAAGCTGACGCGACTTCTCTTTTTTCTTTGCTGCTTCTCTTTTGGCAGACTCTGAAATACCCTTGCATAAAAACACAATAGTGAGAGTATGGGTGAAGTGCACTGTAAAAGTAGCAGATAGTAGGTGGCTGAAAAATAAATGATAGGAGACATATGATAGCTCTACAACATTGCATGGCAAACAAAATTAGATTCTACTCCATATGATTTTGTAATATATGAGCACATGAAATGCATGTACTCCTCCAGCACACCACCACATATGGTCATATCTAAGATAACAGTCGACTGAAAATAAATAGGTCAGTCGATTTTTTTTAATGAACCGTCCGATCTATAAGGAACGGGCAGATGGCCTTCGTCTACCTCCTGCCAGTCACTGTTGACGATCTTTCTCGAACCGCCAGCGAGCACCGGCCCAGACCCCTGCCTCCGCCGCCCCGCCCTCCCCTCAACCTCACACCACCGCCGTGCTTGGCAGCGCCCCCAAGCCATCCCTTTAATCCCGGCCGACCTCCAGACCGGGCGCCAGTAGCTCTAGGCCGCACACGTCCCTAAGATAAACACCAAGGCGATGCTTCCCCGGCGTAATAGGCGTACTAGCACCTGTTACGCCGGGGAATGCTTCCGTTAATTGGGAATCAACTGGCCAGAAATTGAAATTCAGGGGGGCGACGGACCTCTAGCTAAGGTGAAATAGTATATGAGGAGAAACCTTGTGCATCGTGAGTTACTAGGAACATCTAGTATCAAGAAGAAGCGGTCAACTAGTGTCTTCTATGGGATGAATACTATGCAAGCAGAGACGTAAGATTTGCACGAATAAGGGAAGAGGAGTACCTTTTTCGGTTGCCAGTGTGGTCACCTCCACATGTCGCGCCGATCTTCTTCTTTTTACTGGGGAAACTGATGTTCTGGAGGGTGCAGGCTTGGATGAACCCATGGCCAAATTGTTGACTGTGTTGCCATGGCCGTATGTTGACGGAGGGGAAGCAGATCCGAGGTGGCGAAGGACGGCGTAGCAGGAACAACTCCAGTGCGGTGGAGGGTGGCGAAGTTGGAGCGGCAGCGGTGAGGCGTAGGACGGCGTGGTTGAACTGGCTCGGGTACGGACGGCTCGGCCTCGGCTTCAACTACTAGCCGTGGATGGTGTTGCGGTTGAGGTTGCGGTGGATGACGACGTCGGGGTATCAGCTCTGGCGTGATGGAGGAGGGCGGCGGTTGATGGGTGGGATCGGGTGGCGGACGGAGGACATCGGGGTTTTGCGGCTGGTGGAGAGGTAGTTTTGGCGCCCACAGAGTACGAATGGGGAATCGAATGGGTGGGGGACCATGTTTCAGTCTGGGACGCGCTTGTTTTTGGCTTTTTTGAACAGAAGATGGGACACGCTTGTTTGAAATTTGGGGAAAGTACAAACTTTGCCCCCCTCTTAAATTTCGGATCTACTGCGGGTCGGGGGTAGGATGGTAATCCCAGGTGTCCCAAATAGTGGGCGGGAGCGATTTCGGCCGCGCGCATGTGTGCTTAGGCGGCCATTGTGTATGAATGTTTTTTGGAGGCGGTTGTGTGGCGTCTAGATGAAGCTACAAACCTACCCCGGTTTAGACCTTTGGACGTCGGGCCGGTAGGTTTCATGGGTCGGAGTTATTAGAAAAGTAATTTCCTTGTACTACCAAACATTGGTCTCACGCGGTTTCGGGCGAGTAGAGGCTCTTTTGGCGGTTCGTTCAAAATTTTGAAACACAAGCATTCATGTTTAGAGTACTCTTGAACTATGAGGATTGACCTAAATAGACAACGTTATATGACCTTGTATGTTTGAAAACCTCATTAAATTATCCACTTCTTTTTGAAATTTTGACACTTGAAAATCCTATAACTACGATAATTTTGGAATGGAGGAGCTAAATTTGAATCTATTTTGTACACGACTCATATGCTATTATGTACAAAATCAGAGCAAAGATTGGTGCCCCATAATTTAGGTATGGTTTACAAATGCCATGATATCAAATTCAAATAATTGAATGGACTTCATGTTGAATTCGATTTTTTTAAACCACCTTAAGTTGAATTCAAATGTATGCTAGTTCATAGGTAGCTATTTATAATGTTCATTGTGTAACTTTCGTATGTATAATGTGCTTTACACACACAACATAAACTATACTCACGTTTATATTCGATTGCTAAAGTGATGCATTGTCTTGGAGTTCAAAATACTAACTATGTGGATCAATTGTGTCGAATAATAACATAGACATGCTCAAATTCGATAGAATCTAGATGTCTGATGGATCAATGACCGCTCCTTACGTGAATTGCAAATATCATGATCCCATCCTAATATTTGGATACAATTTATATCTTTAATCAATGTGTACAGGAGTCTTTTATGTGTAGTTTCACTCTCAATCGGTGGTCTCTCACACATGCTCACACGCACTCTCCCGAGGTGTCTTTCTCGCCCACATGCTCTAGATATAACCCTCCCTCCCTCTCATAACCATTTACAACTATTTTCACTAACCTTTATCACAAGCACTCTTCCTCTCGCAAACATACACACGCACAATCCCCATCGACCCTTTCTGTATACATGGACCTGCCTATGTGTCTCATGTACGCACATTATCTTTAGGCATGTCTCTCACGCATTGTCTCACACCTCTCTTCCTAATCGACGAGTATGATTCTAGCAGAGCATTCTATAGGATGCCCCTTAAAGTTAGGTTGGATGAATAGTAATATCAGAGATAAAGGGGTTACCTTAGTCCGAGAACCTAGGGTTACAAATCCTAGCCGGCTTTCTCAGTGGACATAGAGTCCTTCACAATTCTGTTATCTTTGTCTTGTACAACTAGTCATCCATGGGTCTTCCTAAATGCGCCACGGGCCGACCAATGTGGCGCAGGACGGAACCGAATGAAGGGCCTCACCTCGACCCACTGGACCTCACGCGGTGACACACCCTCTGCCCCCACGTCTCATTATCTTCTCACACCCACACATACCAACACAAACACCGCACACACAGAAAATTTCTCCTGGTGCCTCTATTCCCTCCCCCCTTGCATATACACACTCAAGGGAATGGAATCTCTCGTCATGACGTCATATTCGTCTCTCTCTCTCTAGACCCACTCTCATTTCTCGTGATATCTCTCCCACGCCCCCCATCGGCCCCTCTATCCATGCCTCTCTTGAATACGTAACACACACACATACCTCTCTAGGCCCCGCCAAATGCATCAACTACACATTCACACATGTTACGTCACGTACCCCATTGATCTAAAAAGCCCTCTCTTCGCGTTTATTTCGCATACAACATTCCTTTTGAATAAAGTGTGGTCAGAAAATTATTTTAGAGTTTCTACATATATACAACATTACAAAGTTATATGGAGGAGTACGAACGCTAATTTGCATTGCATGGTGCCCACAATGATATTTATTCCGCACTATGAATTTGTATATTTTTATACTATATACAAAGTTAGTCATAATTAAGAGAAACGAAGAGCATCTCTCTCTCCATCGCATACCCCCCTGTATGCCCCTTTCACGTATGCACACAAAACTATCTCCAGGTCCTCGAAAAGTAAGCCCCCAGAAATTCATGCATGTTTCATCTTTCTCTCGCGATATATGCAATGACGATCATTATATTTGAAGTGAAAGCACGATACGTACATTAGACTTCAGAATCCACTCATTACGGTCACCATTTATGTTTAGTGGTTATTATACAGTCACGGGCTCACCGTACAACTCTGTATTTGCTCATGACATGACTAGTTGACCAGTTAAACGCTCCACGTGGCACCTCTAGTGTTGCATCACATTATCTCACTACCATCGTGCCCACCTGTCGACTTGTATCTACTCTACATCTACACTCTTATAAAATATATAAAATACACTCTTATAAAAACAGAGTTGGTGATGATGGTGTGCCTGCAATCCTGCAGTATAGGCCGTCCGATTTATATCTGACGGGTAGGAAAGAAACTATGGCAATTTTGCAAAAAGGTACCCACACACCTCTCCACATTTGCAAATAAGGCCTTCCCTCGTTCATCCTTTTCTCTCACAAGATAAACAAGTCATACAAATGCATCTTGATGTTACGTGCAACGCATGGGCATCTTGCTAGTAAGAATGAAAACAAACAACAAAAAATATTTGGACGGTGGTTCGAAGTCATGACCGCGGGCATAGCGGACAAGGTGGCCTTGTATTGGTATGCTTAGACGTCTGTTTTAACACACAGGAGCTGGTGTGGTGATTATATACACACACACGCATGCACACGAACTGCATCCACGCAACACTCACACAAACACATGCACCCACGCACGCACGCAACACTCACACGTACACACGCGGCCACACACGCACGCAACACTCACACGCACACACGCACGCATGCATGCACACACCAGTACACGACACGACCAACACACACTCTCACGCTCAAGTGCTCAACCTACATGTGCATGCGCACACATTAGGCCCTGACAGACACATACACAACCAGGCGATTCCCGCGCACGGGTTGGAGCCTTGTCGCGCCTGCGTAAATTTGTGTTTATCCGACCTTTTCCCTATGTGAACTGACAGGTGGGACCCACAAGGAACATGGTCAATTTAACTAGTCAACATGGCGCCACACAGACAATTTGGCTGGTCAACAGAGTGCAATCCAATGCTGAACCGTGAGCAAGTGACCGTATAATCACCGCAAAACGTATATAGTGACCGTAATAAGCTTATTCTGAAGTTCGGTGACCGTATTACGCTTTTCTCTCTGCAGGCCCTCCAAAACTACATCTCTACACGTTCTCGCATGTTACATCTAACAACTATGCAATACAACACTACTACTACACTCTAACACAATAAATCATATGTGTTTTTAGTTTTACTAGATATCATATTGTTACTTATAATTATTCAGGTTGCATACATTAAAATTGCCTTTGAAATGTATGGCCAGTATCATCTACCGCGCGGGAAAAATCCTGCCCTTTCCTGTTTAATCGGGTTTGTATCGATGGATCGTGCGAAACAGCAAAACTATAGTACTATACAGTACAAATGACAGTTCACTGGGCCTTCGTGTGGTCTACTCCTCCGTCGTAAGAGTGGAGCGCTCGCTTTCATAAATCTTCTAGTCCCTTTCGCTGACATGTGGGACATCAAGCTACCGGGTCCACGTGCCATACCAGAATACAGTGCAGAGCAGCCGGGGTGAAGCACCCCAGTCATGGCGCCGGCGTAGTAATGAGCAATGAGGCGTCAAATCACAAAGCTGCACCTTTCCCGCAGTTAAGTTGGAGGGACGAAGTAATAATGCTAAAAAACTAAGTTGGAGGGACGAAGCAACCATCATTTCACTCATTGCTGAATCCGCCTCTCCCTCATCTTATTCAACTTAACCACGTGTTGCTTCTGCCGTTGTTCTGCCTCATGTGGGATGCGGATCGGCTTGGTAAAGCACTGACATGTGGGACCGCATGTTAGCAAACCGCCAGGACAACATCCTCCGAAAATAAGAAACCTCCCCTGCCATCCGCGCGGCAAAAGCACCTTCTTTTTACTAATCTTGATTCTATAATTTTTTAGATCAATATAATTGAGATTTGTATAGATAGCACACATGAGCAAAACCAAGTGGTACAGTTACGGGCATCCACAATGTGTAGCCAAATGTGAAAATAGCTTTCGGCATCATGGGAACCATTGTGGACGGTGTTGCCAAAGCCAAAAAGATGGAGCCGAAGCTCCCTGATTGATTGATTGAAGGAATAGAAAAATGCAACGTTTCTCCTCTTTCTCCCATGCTTGGACGCATGTAGTACAGTATAGAGCACAGAGTCTACTCCCCTGTCTCTTCTATCACAAATCACAAAGCAGTGAGGCATCAAATCACAAAAGCACGGACGAAGCAACCATCATTTCACTCTTCGCTGACTCCGCTTCTCCATTGTCTTCTTCGAGAAACCATCTCACCGCACTAGTACTCCTAGTAGTACTAGTCCTTTGGTTCAACGGACTTCCTGGATGCAAATTAGGTGGTTGTCTCGGCTTGCAGGCGACACTTGCTAACGACTTACCGTGGTCTCCCTCAATGGTGTTCTCCGTCGATCGCACTTCGCCAAACCACAAAAAAAAAGGATATCGTCGATGTCACCGCAATGGGGAAGGAAGTCAAAGTTACTACCTCCATTTTTTTGTACACAAGGCCATTATATCAAAATTACAATTTGCAAAGGGCCACTAACACTAATCGAGGCAAAATTGATGGGGTTAGCAACCAAGGACATTAATATCCCCTGCATGCATGCGGAAGTGAGAAGGTTGGTTTGCATGGCGCTGCATTAATCAAGCAATGAGGAGTGAGATGGTTAGCTCTTTGGTCTTTGGAGAAAAAAATATGCATTAATTGACACATGAAACGAGGATTTGTATCGATTAGATCCCGCGAAGGAAAACCCCGCCTTTCTTTTTTAACACTAGTACTCCTAGTACGTACGTACTTATCCTGTTTGGGTCTAGGCCTTGCATTGCCAAGCTTCGCCACACATTTTTGCCAAGCTTGCCTAAAGTTTTCAAAATGAGAAGGAGGTACACTTGCGCACGGCTGTCGCGGTCGCACCGCACCATCACACGGTCGCTCCTACACGCCGCAGTCGCACCGCGCCCTCACACAGTCGCTCCTGCACGCCGCAAACCCAACCAAGGGAACGCACCCTCACTGACACGTGGTGTCGCATGTGAACAAACCAAACTCAGCCATCCTATCGCTAACACATAATTTTCGTTCATAGAGTATGTTTATCCAACCGCATGTTGGGGAGTATCCGTACGGCCCGTGCGGTGGTCTGTTGGGGAAGAAGAAGAGGTGAGGAAGAAGGAAAGAAGGTTTAGGAGACGTAGGATATTCATCCAACCGCCTGAAATGGTAGACTGACCCAAGTCAGGCGACTTGCATAAAAATATATGTTTTTACACAGCAAAAGATCCATAAAAACAACAACATAAAGCACAACTATCACTGCTCGCGGAAAGAGACGGCCTCGTCATCTTTGGCTGCCGGCGCGAACTAGCCGTAGCTGCCGACGCGTGTCTCCGCACCGTGGTTGTCCTCGGCCTCTAGCTACTCGTTCAAGAGGAGCGTGCGGGCGCTCTGCACGGACGAGAGCACAGCCCGGTTCAAGTTGAGGACGTCCGGTTTCGCCTGCAGGAGGGCCTCGATGGCAGCGGCATCCGCGCGCTCCGTGTCGAGTCGAGCCTCCGCTGCACGGTTCAAATCCAGGACGTCCGGTTACACCTGTAGGAGGGCGTCGATGAGAGCGGCATCCGCGCGCTGTGCATTGAGTCGAGCCTCTGCCGCCCGGTTCAAGTCCAGGACGTCCGGTTCCGCCTGTAGGAGGGCCTCGATGGCAGCGGCATCTGCGCGCTCCGCCTCAAGTTGAGCCTCCACCACCTGGTTCACATCCACGACATCTGGTTCCGCCTGCAGGAGAGCCTCAATGGCAGCGGCATGCACACGCTCCACGTCGAGTTGAGCCTCTGCCTCCCGGTCCTCCTTTAGTATCGCCATGTTGAACCGCTGGTCCACCTGCACCATGGGGGACTCGGACGCCGGCACGAAGTCGACGTCCATCGTCTCATACCCGTCGGGGGCCTTCTGCGCCGCGACCTCCGCCATGAACATTGGATCGGCTTCCTCCTCCTCGTAGCTTGGCTCCAGAGAACTCGGGGATTGGCCCGCCGCAAAGTGATCTTGGGAACGAAGGCCTGTGGCGCCGACCGCCGCCGTGATTTCTACGCGGCGCTCCGGCGTCAGCATCTTGTAGTAAGTGATCTTGTGGCGCACCATGGCTTTCTGGCGAACTAGGGGACGCTTGATGCGGGCTAGGGGATCGAAAGGTGGGGGAATGGGCTAGAGATTTGGTGTGGTTTTAGGGCAGTGGCTGGCGTAGGCCGAGCAACGAAGGTTCCGGTGTGAATAGTGGTTTCGGTGACGACCAGTCAATCGGTTTTGACTGTACATCGCTCTTGTCGCGTTCGCGTTGCAGCCCGGCACGCTGGACCCTCCACGTCGCTCACCGAATGGAACGCGCTTCTTCTTGTGTTTTCACTTGCTTGTGGGACCGCAGTTGAGAGCAAACCAACGTCCCTCCCCCTCCCCCGCCCGCGTCATTTATTATACTACCACTCCCTCCGTTTTATGTGGAGTAAATAAAAATAGAGGGAGTATACTACAGATGAGGATCCCCTGACGTGGCTGAACCCATTGAGTATCTGACATGTGGGGCCTAGAAAGCATGGGGTCCGCCAGTAAGTGACCAAAAGGGAGGGTAATGCAGGGATACCTACGTCAGAGGATCCACTTCCACTACTACTCCCTCCTTCCATTTACTATACAGGGCCTAATGCATTTTTCGAGGCTAACTTTGACCAAATGTTAGAGTAATAATATATGACATGCAACTTACACAAAGCATACGGTAAAATTCGTATGTGAAAGGAGTTTCCAATGATATAATTTTCACATTATATATCTCATGTACTATTAATCTTGTCAATAGTCAAATTGGAAACCATCTCGAGTACAAATCTAGGAGTACATACGAATCTAACAATATTGATTGGGCGTTGTTGAATGTTGATACCTTTTTGATCAAAGTAGTGATACTTTCACTACACGTAAAACTTATATGTAAACTAGAAAGGATAGGAGGGAGTATATTGTACGTTCAAAAACGAAACAATTATTGAATATCCTTTATATATGATTTGCGGATGCTATGATCACCGGTTCAAAATTTTGAATCCACCTTAGGTATCACGTGCCCCCACTCGTTCCCTCTCGATTTCATCTCGGGGTCCGGAGATCTATTCAAAGAGGACTAGGGTGGGTACATGCGAATGATACTCGGCGGAATGTTCAAATGAGGCATGCAGGAGGATGGACTCGACTGGAGGGCGACATGATCGATGAAGAAGAGGGTTGGAGACGAATGAGAAATAAGCAAACGCCACATGATTATACTTGAACGGCTCAAATAAACAATAAGTTGTCTCGCTTGGCCTACATAGTGAAAGGCCTAATGCATAACGCGGAGCACTGACGCTCGAATGTGGCCGGGAAAACAGGGAAACTGACATGTGGGGCAGACGACCTCCTTGCCACCGACAACCGTTCATGTGGGTCATTGGGGCCAACAACGGGGCACAGCTCCAGCACCGCCTCTGGACACGACGACCGCGGTGAGCGACACGCTCATATCATCGCTAGACACGGTCGGTTTCAGTGTGTCGAGGGTGGCATTAGTGTTGTGGCACGACCAACAGTATGTTTGGTTTGTGCCCAAGGTTGCCCCATCAAAGCATTGGGTAGCCAAAATTTTGGTTGAGGTATTGGTTTCCCATGATTTGGCCGACATTGGCAAGAAAAATGAACTAGAGTTGGCTAGAGTTCATTGGCATGCCAAAAAAATGGCAACCATCCAAACAAAGACCAATCTTTGGGTCATGACCAAAATTTTGGTTCAGGTATTGGTTGCCCATGATTTGGCCGACATTGGCAAGAAAAATGAACTAGAGTTGGCTAGAGTTCATTGGCATGCCAAAAAAATGGCAACCATCCAAACAAAGACCAATATGTGGGTCATGACCAAAATTTTGGTAAGGTGCACTTTGGCCACAATCCAAACACACCCCAACACCCAACTCGTCGAGGATGCACGGGGCGCCATGACGCGTCCGCGGAGAGGTGTAGCGCGGCCAACTGCATCCTCTGGACCTGAGACCATGCCAGGTCATCTTGCTTTTTCAATGACATGCGGGGATCACATGTGAGCAAAGGGCATCTCCAACGTTGCCACGACCGCAGCTGACTACCCTGGCACACCAAACCCTCGTCCCTCGCGCCGTCGCGCGGTGCATTCCTAGCCAGTGATAGCTGCCCGCATTCATGCCGTCTATTCGTATGTCGTTGTTAAGAGGCTATGTGCCCGAGGAACCAACTCCGGCGACTTAATGACACACCCGGACGCTTGGCCTCACCGGAATGCGCTACTTAAAGCGGCAACACCCAGCTAACCTCCATACATAGCGCATCATCCTCCTACCTGGCACCACATCCGCCATGACCACAAGTGCAAATGCTCTGCGGGAGAGCTTGTCTTCGGGGATGGTGCTCGAGGTCGCCGCCCTCGCTTAGTCGCCTCTCACGACACAATAGCGGCGTAGCCGGACACGGAAGCGACCGCACAAACGGTGGCCACGCTGGAGGCCGATGACGGGAGCACCATCAGCCATGCGTCCTACTTGCCGCCGTCCAACGTCCGGCACCGCCGAGGTCGAGGACTCCTCCGAGGATGAGTAGGTCATGGGAGGCGGCAGGGCATGGTGTGCCAACTGGCTGGTCCGTATCCCGTGTTCTACTCTTCCTCGCCGGAGACCGCACCTTCACTTCATGGGTCTTGAACCCCGCCCCCGTACATAGAGATCACAGATGGAGGACGTCGGTCACCACCGTAGAATAGGTTTAGGGTCGGGTTTCTTTTATTTTTCTGTCCTATAAAAGTTCGAAATGTAACGAAAATCTGTCGTGTTTGCATTAATCTCGGCCGGTGTATATGAACTTTCACAATAATATACATATTGTAGGAGTACTAGCAAGATGCCCGTGCGTTGCATGGAAGATCAAGATCTTGTGGGAGAAAAGGATGAACGAGGGAAAGCCTTATCTGCAAATGTGGAGAGGAGTGTGGGTAAATTGTCATAGTTTCCTTCCTATCTGTTAGATATAGATCGGATGGCCTATATTGCAGGATGACATGCACACCATCATCACCAACTCTGCTTTTTATTGAACCGAGACAAATCTAACATGCGAAGTAAAATAAACACATAGGGTCTATACATACACAAATTATCTTAGGCACTCCAATAGTACGTCCACTACACATTCACGCATTTCACATCTTTCTACATCTACGGGAACCTATGAAAGGGTTAACATAAATTGCCTCTCTCTCCTCCCCTGATTTTCATGGTGGTGGGCCCCTCCCTCCCCCCAATCTACAATGAACAGCTCACATGTTTCACATTACGTTAATTACGTAACTGGGATTACGTAGGTGTAGCATTACTCGTCCTAAAAAACCCAACTAAGCCAACCTCCCAGCATATCGCGCGGGAAAAGACCCGGCCGCGCCATTTTAGTCGGGATTACCGGATTACTAGTAGTAGTATCGATGGATCGCGCGAAGCAACAAATTTTTATTTGAGGGGGCGAAGCACCTAGTTTAAAAGGAAAAAAAGGCGGTACACTCACAGCACTCTTGTCGCGGTCGCATTGCACCCCACACACGTTCGGTCCTGCACACGGCTCACGCAAACGGAACGCGCTTCGGCTTGCCTCTTTACTGACACGTGGGACTGCACTTGGAGAAAGCGACCATGCGCCAAACTCCCCCCGCCCACCGC
>NC_041393.1:101820018-101829023 GCF_002162155.2 Triticum dicoccoides
CCAAAGCCGCCCTCCCCGCCGCGCCGATACGTCCGCACTGCGGTTCGTCGAGGGGACGCACAGTGATCCTCTTGCTCCCACAGTACGCTCTCATAGACTGTCGTCCTCTAGCCGCGCCGCCACCTCTGGCTACATTCTTGTGGAGGCGCACGGCGGTCAGCGCCGCCACCGCTGGTGACATTCGTGTGGAGACGCACGGCGGTCAGCTTCTCCCATGGTACGCGCATTCTAGACTGAGGCCCCGTTCATGTTGGTGTAGCATTGAATGTTAGCTGATAGACGCTGTTAATCTCACTGTTTGCCGAAGTAGTTTGCTGTCAATATGCTCTGCTTAGGAAGCTTCCTTGCCCTGTTCTGCACTCAATCTGCTTAGCTGAGATGGCATGCCAAGGCCGATTAGTTGCTAAAATATCCTGCCATATATTTATTGTGACGTAGATTGCCATGGTCTAGTAGCCAATTTGTTAGGTGAAATAGCTGTACACCGTTTTATACTCGATCTTTGTTGTTGCGATGGCCTTGGATAGTTTGATGGTTGTGTGCTCGGCCTCATTGACTGCTGAAACAGCCTGCAATAATTTAGCACTCAAATCTGTTTGCTGAATTAGCTTTACATATATTTCGTTACTTAGATCTGCTCGTCCAAATATCTTGCCATAGCTTTAGACATCGACCTAGGTATTTTTTTCTGGACTTCATCAAAAAGCATATATGTTTTTCCTGTAATATCTGGTATAATAACTATTTTGTATGTCTAACAGATGGACATGACTTGGATAACTTCTGCTCGAAGATTCTCCGTTGCATATGTCGAGGGGGTTGAAAACTTCATGAACTTTATCGAAGCTAAGTACGGTGGTCCAAAATCATATGTGCTCTACCCATGTAGCAGTTGTATGAATTCAGTTACAAGACCCCAGTCAACTGTGCAAAATCATCTACACTTGTATGGGATGTCGGCCACATATACTAGGTGGGTTCATCATGGTGAAGCTGTGAACGTCAATGTTATTGACTACGTGGAAGCAGTAGATCACCACTTGATCTGCCTGATGCTCAGGTGGAAGAGGAGGAGGTGGTGGTGGTGGCGGATCCAGTGAGTTTGACCAACATTGAAACAATGCTACGAAATGCTTGTGCATTCCGTGAACTTTCACCTGCAGAAGAAAAACGGTGGGCCCGCATGTTGGAACAATGCAACGTGGCGGTCACCCCAAGAAATAAGCTGTCAGTATTCTCAGCTATGGTCACCTTTCTTCAGGTGAAGACATCTGAGCGGATGACCAACAAATCATTCGATGCGATGTTGGCTGCTTTCCGCAAATCTTTCCCAGATGCATCTGAGCTGCCACACACCTACAGTAAAATGAAGAATTTCCTTCATGCAGTTGGAATTGGATATGATATGATCCATGTTTGTAAGAATAATTGTGTTCTGTTCCAGAAGGATTATGCCAACTTAAGTGAATGCCCGAAATGCAAATCATCAAGATGGAAAGATGGCGATGCTGTGAAGAGGATTCCTCATAATGTTCTGAGACATTTTCCAATTACACCAAGATTGCACAGGTTGTTTCATGATGCTGAAACAAGAGAGGATGTACTATGGCATTCTAGGAACCAGGGGTACAGAGATCAGAATGTAATGAGCCATCCATCTCATGGTAGTGAGTGGAAAAGCTTCAATGATAAACACAAAAAGTTTGCGGCTGACCCAAGAAACATTAGACTTGGCTTAGCTTCAGATGGATTTAACCCATTTGGCCACAAGAGCGCCACATATAGCATGTGGCCAGTGCTTGTTATCCCTTACAACATGCCTCCAAATGTCTGCACCAAAGAATCAAACTACATGATGGCCTTGCTCATCCCAGGTCCAAAAAGTCCTGTAAAGGATTTTGATTTGTTCATGGAGCCTCTTGTGGAGGAACTTCAACATCTATGGAAGGGTGTTCTCACTCGAGACCTATATAGCAGCCCACCAGCTGATTTCTTTCTGCATGTTGTTATAATTTGGTGCATCCATGATTATCCGGCTTTGGGCACTATGTTAGGGCGAATGACACATGGTTACAATGCATGTGTTCACTGTGACAGGAATCCGCTGTCATACGCAATACTTAGCAAGATCTGTTACATTGGACACCGCTGTTTCCTTGCCAATGACAAGCCGCATCCTAGAAAATACCGAAGACATGTGTTCAATGCAAAGCATGAAAACCGTGATGCGCCAAAGAGGCTCACCACCGGTGAGTTGCAAGTGGAATTAGAGAAGGTCAGGCATATTACACCAGGAAACCATCCTGGTAATGGTAGCGGGAAAAGGAAGCGTGGCAGGACAGAAGAGAGATTATTGTTTACCCGTAGGTCCACTTTGTGGGACTTGGAGTATTGGAAAGATTTGGATCTGTGGCATAATCTTGATGTGATGCACATCGAGAAAAATATATGTGACAGCATTATCGGCACACTTCTTAATATTGAAGGCAAGACCAAAGATACCTTAAAATCTAGGATTGATTTGACACACCTGGGTATCAAAAAGGATTTGCAGGTGCAAGATGAAGGTAAACCATGGGATATGGCACCAGCTGTGTACGTCTTGGACAAGGTAAAAAGAAAAGAATTCTGCGAGGTCCTGTCACGTGTGAGATCCCCACATGGATTTGCTTCCAACCCTGAAAGGAGAGTCAGTGCAGATGGAAACAAGGTACAAGGGTTGAAAACTCATGACTGCCACGTCCTACTTCAAAGGGTTTTACCTGTTATCCTTAGAGGATTGGGCCGCCGTGACTTATACAGAGCAGTTGCAGAGTTGGAACAATTCTTCAGGGAACTCTGCAGTAGAAATATCAGGATAGATGCTTTGGAGCGTCTTAGAGACAAGATACCAACTATCCTATGCGACCTTGAGAAGATATATCATCCAGCCTTCTTTGATGTGATGGTGCATTTGGTTGTTCATCTACCTGATGAGGCACTACTTAGAGGTCCAGAACAGTATGGCTGGATGTACCCTATTGAAAGGAGGCTAGGAACTTTCAAGGGCTATGTTAGGAACAGAGCTAGACCCGAGGGTTCCATTGTAGAGGCCTACATTGCTACAGAAGCATTGACATTCTGCTCAAAATACATTGAAACAGCTGGTCAGCTTAGCAAAGAGGTGGGTGAAGACAATCCCGGGCTCGATGTTTTCGATTATTCTGTTCGAGTTACAGGGAAGAGTTGACAAGAGGACAAACCTAAAGATTTGGACAAAATGGTTTGGTATGTGTTGAATAACTGTCCTGAGATACTACCTTATATCAAGTAAGTGCAGTACTGTAGCTTATACATCGTAATCTACTAAACTTGCAGCACATTCTTATATATCTAGATGTTTGACACGATCACTATGTTGTGCAGCATCTACAAAGAGGAGTTACTGCCACAAAATCCAAGAAACGTTGACAAACTGGTTATGGCAGGATTTGCGAAATGGTTCAAGAACCATGTAAGCTTTTGAAGTGCACTATCAGTTTTTTAAATATATTGAGTACATAAGATGATCAGCTTGTCTATTTTCTAACCATAGGTTAAGAAGATGCGGGAGGATGGGCAGGTAGTTGATGATGCCCTTTACTCACTAGCAATGGGTCCTGATACTCGGGTAAGACATTATGAATCTTGCATTGTTGGAGATGTGCACTACAACATCCTTGCACGAGACGAAGGCAGGAAGACACAAAATAGTGCCATCATGAGCACGGATACGTATGACAAAGAGATAACTGAAATGTATGCTAACATAACAGACATTGTTCAGTTGCAGTATATCTCCAGTTTCAAGGATCATTGGTGTGTGGTTCTGTTGTGCTGTCGTTGGTATAACCTGTTTTCCAGGATCGCAAAACCAAGAGCTGATGCTTATTTCAAATACATCAATGTCAAGGCAGCGTACCAGACCAATGAGCCTTTTATTTTGGCAAATCAAGAAACACAAATATTTTTCTTGGAAGACACATTTGCACGTAGCGATGACTGGAGAGTATTGCAAAGGTTTGAGCGGAGGAATTCGTTTAATGAAGTTGCACAACAAGATGATGCTTACACTGCTCCTGATGTACAAGATAACACAGATGTTCCTAATATCTTTGAGAACCATCACGTCAATGAAACTGCGAAAAGATTGTCTGTCGTGCTGTGGACATACAAGAGTTTATCAAGAAGAAACCAATGTTCGAGGACGTTGAGGACGAAGAAGAAGATGACACCATGGGGAATTATGATTCAGACTGATACACATGGCGAAGATGTTGATGCTGCTGTTGTGGATGATGATTACATTGCTTTTGTCGTATTTGCCTGTCAGAAGATGTTTTTATCTACTATGTGAAATTGTGTTTGCTATACAACTAAAACCTGATGAACATGTTGTTTAGTATTTTGCTGTGAGAACATCACTTGTTATGTATGCTTATTTGTGTTTGGTGATTGTATGACAACTAAAACACGATGATATTGTTGTTTAGTTGTACTCATATTTGGCTGTGAAACTTGAATTTGATGACATAGTTTGTTGTTTGACTGCAATTTGCTCGACGTCTTCGAATGAGAACAAAGCTGACCCGACAGGGCCTCTGCTATTTATTTATTTATGAGCAAAATGGGATACCCCCCAATTTCCGTTAATAGAAATCATTAGATGTTCACAGCACTATGCCTAGCCTGCTACACATGTTTCATTCATTACTAGTTTCAGCAAAGTGCTCATGTCATAGCCACTGAATACATCACGAGTGCTACATACACTGCAAATAAAGAGACAATCATCCTACAGAGCACATCGATTTTGCCCATTATCTTCACAAGCTCTTTCATCTCCTCATTGTTGTCAAGGTCGTTCAGCAGTTGTTGCTTGGCCATGATCAGAGGAACTGCATCTTTAACCTTCTGCTCTGCATCTTCCTATTTTGTCGTTCCTTCAGTTACTTGTCCAACACCCCAACCTGCTGGTATTGGGATTCCTCGGCTAACCAAATAAGTAGCTTAGTTGCATTCCCCCACATCAGCAACTTCCCAGAAATATAAATCACACGAATCTTCCCTTTTCTACATGAATCAAATTGGAAGATCATCAACCAAACTATTAAAAAAATCAGCAACTGAAAGCAGCAGAACAACACTTAAACATATTATTACCCCATGATTCGGGAATTTGTAGAAGACTCGGCTAGGGTTGAGGATTGTGGTTGAGACGCGACGGATGACTCTGCGTGATTTGTAGCAGTGGCACCACACCAACGACAGCGGGTTGCGATGAGCAATCGGCTGCGGTGCGTGTGCCAGCGGGGGTGTGATGAGACCCACAGGCGATGGTACGGGTGGTGACTTGGCGCATAACTGGTTGTTGCCTGCTGAAGAGCAGGTGGACGAGCAGCCAGCGGACATGGTTGCTGTGGCCAGAGCTTCTGATGCTAGGCAGAGTAAGTAGAGAAGAGGATAAGCGAATGTTGGATATGTCAGTTTCATTACTTGCAGAGTAGCATAGCACCATATATAGTCATAGTCTAGGTTTGGATTCGAACCAGCTACAGGAGCACGTCTCTCTTTTTTCTAAAACTCGGCAATGTCTCTTTACTGGTACACTAGCTTGTTTTGTACGCCTTCCCAAGTCTTTGATTTTCTATCCCCTTTTTTTGCGAGGAAGGAAGGAGGACAAAATTGAAAGTTCCTGGGACTCGAACCCAAGACCTCTCGGTTGAAAACCAAGGGTGCTAGTCACTTATGTGGCGAACATTCCGTGTGAGGAGGACGACAGATGAACGCATTTTCCTCGCAGTTTTCTTCCTATATATAAAAAATTATGCTACTTGGTGTCCGCTTAGTCAACAAACGATTGTGCCAACCTTGACCGTTGGATTGACATTCAATGTCTGTCGCGTTTCTTCAGTCTCTTCTTCCTCGAGCCGCCAAAGCCAAACCAACGCCGACGGGACCGCCTGCTCCCGCCTCCCACGGCTGGTTGTGATCTTCCCCGGCTCCTGTTACGTTCCCGTCCGAGGCCTCACCATCTTCTTCCGCCTTGGTTCGCTCGCCGCGGCGCCACCCTCCGGTGTTGTCAACATGGTCAACAACCGAGAGGAATAAGGAGATGACTATACATGGTGAGGATGACAGTAGGGACCCAGCAGCGCGCGCAGTAATTTTGTTTTTTCGGGACGGAGAAGGGTATCAACTGGGTTGTGCGGGACCCGTGGATCGTCTAGCCCAGGCTTTTATTTCATATGTTTAGCACATGAACAGCCCAGTTTGTGTTTTTCCTTTCTGAAAAATGGCTAGCCAACTATTTTGTCTTCTGCAGAATAACCAACATAGGCCTACTTGCTTTTCTACGCACTGTTGGGCCGGAAATCTTTCAAGACGAGGAGGGATGCATTTTGCCTAGAAAATGGGCTACAAGTAATAAGAAATGGGCTATAAGTAATAAGAAATGGGCTATAAGTAATAATAAATGGGCTGTAAAATGAAAAATACAGCAAACAGGCAATTAGTTCCAAAATACTATTTTCTTTCAGATTTTGATATTTTAAATTTCATTGTTTTTGTGCGGGTAAAATTTCATTAAATTTAAATTAATGTATATTTAGATTTAAAATAAATTTGAGTCTGGCTAGAAATTTTGGGTTGTATGCTGTTTGGGACGGATTTGGAGGCTGACTTGTGGGTATACTAGGTTGACATGTACTTTGGCTTTGTCAACTTAGTACACAAACGATTCTAGCAGCAGTGACCGTTGGATGTTAATCCAACGGCCGTGCTGCTTCTTCAATATCTGATCTTCCTGCTCCAGCCGCCCAAACCAGCTTTGGTGGGACTGCCTGCTCCCGCCTCCCGTGGCCGGCTATGCTGCCGCACAGTCCGCACCGCCCCACCCTACTTCATTGTTGGCCAGGCCATTCCTCTACTCACCCACACCTCCTGTTATATTCCAGCGACGGCAGTCGGACCAGTAAACCCTCGTACTCCCCACTGCGTGGGCAACCATTGCCAAGTCTTCCCCGGCTCCATGTCGTTCCCTTCCTAGGCCTCGTCGTCGTCCACCGCCATGGTGCTCTCGGAGCGGCCTGGTCAACGTGGTCAACGAACGACATCCATCGGCCGTGGACTGTACGTGGAGAGGCTGACAGCTGGGTCCACGGCCGCACACAAGGAAATGCCTCCTTATTACGCGCAAAATAATGATTCCTCCACCTGACAGCTGGGACCCACCGGAAGGGCCTCTGTATTTCGCAAAAAAACCTTCCCCCCGCTGACATGTCGGACTCACCAGCTATCTCTTCGCACGCAAGGAAGTGCCTCCTTATTACGCACAAAAAAATGAATACCCCCTGCTAGCTAGGACCCACCATAGTGGGAGGATGGCTTGTGTGCCAACTAAGTTGACGGGGACGGAGGGCTTTGTCAACTTAGTCAATATATGAACGATTCTAGCTCCAGTGACCGTACGATGTCCATCCAACGGCCGTAGTGCTTCTTCAACCTATGGTCTTCTTGCTCCAGCCGCCCAAAGCAGCGTCGGTCGTGCCGCGTGCTCCTGCCGCCAGTGGCCGGTTGTGATGCCGCGGATGCCTCATTGCCCCCTACTACTCACACTGCTGGCCAGGCCATCCCTCTACACACCCACACCCCCTGTTATTCTACGGAGACGGTAGCCTCACACCGCAGCCGAACGAGTGAACCCTCATACTCCTCTACGCGTGGGCATCCACTGCCGCGTCTTCCCCGGCTCCGCGTCGTCCCCTTCCTAGGCCTCGCCGTCATCCACCACCCTGGTTCTCTCAGCGCGGCGTGGTCAACATGGTCAAGGAACGGCTTCCACCGGATGTGGACTGTACGTGGAGAGGGTGACAGCTGGGTCCACGGCCGCAGCAAGGAAGTGCCTCCTTATTACACGCAAAATAATTATTCCTCCACCTGACAGCGGCGACCCACCGGACGGGCCATTGTATTTTGCGAAAAAATGTTTCCCCCTGACTGCTGGGACCCACCAGCTACATCTTCGCACGCAAGGAAGTGCGTCCGAAAAAAAATGATTCGCCCCCCTGTCAGCTGGGACCCACCAGCTACATCTTCGCACGCAAGGAAGTGCCTGACAGTCGGGACCCACCTGGTCGAAGCGTACGTAGCATTGTCATTCTGATCGCGAATGTGTACGTACATATATACTGGTCGATGTATAGGCGCGCACGTGTCATAGTACAGGCGCGCACATAGCATGTACATGTACGTACAGCGGCCAGTGTGCAAGAAAGAAAATACGGCCACGTATGTGTACATATGGGCGGGGTCTCAAACGCCTACTTGCGCATACGTATGGCCCGGGCTCGTGTACATGGCTAGGTCGGAACGGAGAAACAGCGCCGTTGTCGTGTTCATGGGGAGGCAACGGAATGCGTCGTGTTCATGGGGAGGCAACGGAATGCGTCGTGTTCATCAGGAGGCAACGGAACGCGTGGGAGCCAACCGGCTGGGTTGGAACGGAATGCGTGGTCATGTTCATCAGGAGGGCTTGGACGGAACAGGCGATGAAAACGAGGCCTGGCGTACCGTAGAACGGAGGAAACGACCTTGTGTTCGACCGGCCACGTTCGAAACAGGATCTTGTTCATCGGGAGGGGTCTAGCGTACCGCAAAACGGAGGAAACGGACCTCCTATGGTGGGTCCTGTTGATCGGGAGGGGTGTGGCGTACCGCAAAACGGACGAAATGGACTTTGTGTTGGAGCGCTACGGTCAAAACGGGGGTCCTGTTCATCGGGAGGGGTGTGGCATACCGCAAAACGGGACTCCACGGGATACTGTTCATCTCCACCATCGACCTCCTCTAGCCTCCACGGGCTACCGTCGACCTCCTCCAGCCTTCACGGGCTCATGTTCATCCAGCCTCCACTGTGCACTACTCCACCGGCCACTGTTCAACCACCCCTCCATGTGCACCCCTCCATCGTCTATTGTTCATCCAGC
>NC_041393.1:101829259-101848049 GCF_002162155.2 Triticum dicoccoides
ATTCATCCAGAGAGGCAACATCGATCGGCTTCAGTTAGCAGCAGTAGCGAAGGAATCGCTCGATCGGGTTCAATTAACAGCCATCGATCGATCGCTTGGGTTCAGTAACACGTAGCCTGCACTGCAATCGCTCGGGTTCAGTTAGAGCCCAACGCCTCGCTCGGGTTCAGTTAGAGCCAACGCCTCGCACACACGCGCGTACGTGTATGAGAGAAACGCGCATCGCTCGGCCCCCGACCACCCACCGTAACCGGGAACTCCCCAAAATTTTCCTCGCCCTCGCTTCTACCACGGTTTTTTCCGTATGGACGGCCCAAAGAATGTCATGCAGGTGCGTCTCCGGCCCGCCCAGGACGAAAAGCCCATTTTTTGTCATGATTTTTGTCATGGAAGTAGGAGCCCACCACATCTATGATGATACCGGGTTTTGTCACAATTATCGTCATAGAAGTCTCATATGTATGACGGAAAAAAATTCATTCGGCCCAAAATGTCACGGATGTGTCTTTTTTTGTAGTGGGTAGTACCGCTCTAGAGGAGCGGTAGTACCGCACGGGGTGGTTCTCGCATGAGAAAGCAGTAGTACCGCTCCAGGAGGAGCGGTAGTACCGCATGGAACAAAACTCGCAAGAACAGGCTGGAACGGATCTAGGAATATCCGTAAAACTAGATTGGTACTACCGTTGATTAGACCTACATTGTTGCATCGAACCAAATAGCGTCTCTACCGCACTAGCACTCTCCAACAATCTCCTCTTGCAAATATTTGGCCAAAAATCACAAGAACAAAACATGCATCTCCCAAAACCTAGATCCACAACAACGGAGCAAAGAGAGAGGGACGGAGGGAGATATCGGGTTCCATGGCAAGAGGGCGAGGTGGGGATATATCCCACCGGTTGGAATGCAAGGAGAGCGGCTGGAGATGGAGATCCAGTTAGGTCCTCCGGCGGCGTATGCTACCTCTTGAGCACTGCGTTGGTTTTCCCTTGAAGAGGAAAGAATGATGCGGCAAAGTAGCATAAGTATTTCCCTTAGTTTTCAGAACCAAGGTATCAATCCAGTAGGAGGCTCCTCAAAAGTCCCTCGTACCTACACAAACAAACAAGAACGTCGCAACCAATGTGATAAAGGGGTTGTCAATCCCTTCATGATAACTTGCGAAAGTGAGATCTGATAGAGATAATAAGATAAGATAAATATTTTTGGTATTTTTATGATATAGATTGGAAAGTAAAGATGCAAATAAAAGATAGATCGGAAACTTATATGATAAAATATAGACCCGGGGACCATAGGTTTAACTAGTGGCTTCTCTCAAGATAGCATAAGTATTACGGTGGGTGAACAAATTACTGTCGAGCAATTGATAGAAGAGTGCATAGTTATTAGAGTATCTAGGCATGATCATGTATATAGGCATCACGTCCGCAACAAGTAGATCGACACGAATCTGCATCTACTACTATTACTCCACACATCGACTGACTCCTGCCTGCATCTAGAGTATTAAGTTCATAAGGACAGAGTAACGCATTAAGGAAGATGACATGATGTAGAGGGATAAACTCATGCAATATGATATAAACCCCATCTTTTTATCCTCGATGGCAACAATACAATATGTGCCTTGCTACCCCTGCTGTCACTGGGAAAGGACACCACAAGACTGGGCGCAAAGCCAAGCACTTCTCCCATTGCAAGAAAGATCAATCTAGTAGGCCAAACCAAACTGAGAATTCGAAGAGACTTGCAAAGATAACCAATCACACATAAAAGAATTCAGAAAAGATTCAATTATTTTTCATAGATAAACTTGAACATAAACCCATAATTCATCGGATCTCGACAAACACACCACTAAAATAGTTACATCGAATAGATCTCCAAGAAGATCGAGGAGAACTTCGTATTGAGATTCAAAGAGAGAGAAGAAGCCATCTAGCTAATAACTATGGACTCGAAGGTTTGTGGTAAACTACTAACAACTCATCGGAGAGGCCTTGGAGATGATGTAGAGGCCCTCTGTGGTCGATTCCCCCTCCGGCGGAGCGCCAGCGAAGGCTCCAAGATGGATCTCGCGGATACAAAAGGTTGCGGCGGTGGAAATAGTTTTTCGTGGTGCTCCTAGATGTTTTTGGGGTACGTGGATATATATATATATATATATATATATATATATATATATATATATATATATATATATATATGCGAAGGAGGTAGGTCAGGGGATCCACGAGGGGCCCACAAGGGTGGGGCGCGCCTACCCCCCTAGGGCGCGCCCTCCTGTCTCGTGGCCGCCTCGGCTGCTTCTTGAGGTCCACTCCAAGTCTCCTGGATTGCGTTTGTTCCAAAAAGATTGCTCCCGAAGGTTTCATTCCGTTTGGACTCTGTTTGATATTCCTTTTCTTCAAAACACTGAAATAGGCAAAAAAAAGTAGCAATTCGGGTTGGGCCTCCGGTTAGTAGGTTAGTGGCAAAAATGATATAAAAGTGTAAAGTAAAGCCCATAAACATCCAAAACGGGTAATATAATAGCATGGAACAATCAAAAAATGTAGATACGTTGGAGACGTATCAAGCATCCCCAAGCATAATTCCTGCTCGTCCTCGAGTAGGTAAATGATAAAAACAGAATTTTTGATGTGGAATGCTACCTAGCATAATTCTCAATGTAATTTTCTTTATTGTGGCATGATTGTTCAGATCCAAATGATTCAATATAAAAGTCCATAAAACATAAAAATAGTAATATTTCAAGCATACTAACAAGTAATCATGTCTTATCAAAATAGAATAGCCAAAGAAAGCTTATCCCTACAAAATCATATAGTTAGGCCATGCTTCATTTTCATTACACAAAATACTCCCATCATGCACAACCCCGGTTTCAGCCAAGTAATTGGTTCATACTTTTTAACGCGCTTCAGCTTCTTCAACTCTTACGCAATACATGATTGCAAGCCATGGACATAACACTATCTGTGGAATAGGGTAGTGGTTGTGAAGACAAAAAGGGAGAAGATAGTCTCACATCAACTAGGTGTATCAATAGGCTATGGAGATGCCCATTAATAGATACCAATGTGAGTGAGTAGGGATTGCCTTGCAACGGATGCACTAGAGCTATAAATATATGACAGCTCAACAAAAGAAACTAAGTGGGTGTGCATCCAACTTGCCTGCTCACGAAGACCTAGGGCATTTTGAGGAAGCCCATCATTGGAATATACAAGTGAAAGTGCAACTATCCCTATGTGGTTTTGGTAATTCATAACAACATATAGCTCATTGAGCTAATGCTATTCCAAGACTATTATTTCAAGAAAGCTCAATGAATGGCATGGCATGGATGATGAAAGTGGATCCCTCAAAATACTAAGGACAAAGGATTGGCTCAAGCTCAAAAGCTCAAGACTCTTCATTTTACATCTTAGTGATCCAAGATCACATTGAGTCTATAGGAAAAGCCAATACTATCAAGGAGGGATGAGGTGTTGCTTAATGAGCCTCTTGCTTCATGTGCTTAGTGATATGCTCCAAAACCCTCAACTACTTTCCCACATCCACAAATGACCTAAACCCAAAGCCAAAATTGGTCACACCGATTCTTCCTATCTGGCGCCACCGGTTCCAAAAGTCATAGCCACTGCCCCAAACCCTAAGCAAATCGGTCTTACCGATAGGGATCTCAGTCTCACCGAGATGGGGTTGCAATCTCTCTGTTTCCCTTCGTAACATTTCGGTCTAACCGAAGTGAGCGATCGGTCCCACCGAGATTGCAATGTAAACCCTCTGTTTCCTTTTTGTAACATTTTGGTCTCACAAAAAAGAGCAAATCGGTCCCACCGAGTTTACCTGGCCAACTTTCTGGAAAGCTTATTACCAAATCGGTCTCACCGAGTTTGTGTAATCGGTCTCACCGAGATTACGTTATGCCCAAACCCTAACCGAATCGGCCTCACCGAGATGCATGTCAGTCCCACCGAAAATCACTAACGGTCACTAGGTTTACTAAATCGGTCCGACCGAGTTTAACGATTCAGTCCCACCGAGTTTGGTAAATTGTGTGTAATGGTTAGATTTTGTGTGGAGGCTATATATACCCCTCCACCTCCTCTTCATTCATGGAGAGAGCCATCAGAACGAACCTACACTTCCAACTTACCATTTCTGAGAGAGAACCACCTACTCATGTGTTGAGGCCAAGATATTCCATTCCTACCATATGAATCTTGATCTCTAGCCTTCCCCAAGTTGCTTTCCACTCAAATCTTCTTTCCACCAGATCCAAAACCTATGAGAGAGAGTTGAGTGTTGGGGAGGCTATCATTTGAAGCACAAGAGCAAGGAGTTCATCATCAACGCACCATTTGTTACTTCTTGGAGAGTGGTGTCTCCTAGATTGGCTAGGTGTCACTTGGGAGCCTCCGACAAGATTGTGGAGTTGAACCAAGGAGTTTGTAAGGGCAAGGAGATCGCCTACTTCGTGAAGATCTACCGCTAGTGAGGCAAGTCCTTCGTGGGCGACGACCATGGTGGGATAGACAAGGTTGCTTCTTCGTGGACCCTTCGTGGGTGGAGCCCTCCGTGGACTCGCGCAGCCGTTACCCTTCGTGGGTTGAAGTCTCCATCAACGTGGATGTACGATAGCACCACCTATCGGAACCACGCCAAAAACATCCGTGTCTCCAATTGCGTTTGAATCCTCCAAACCCTTCCCTTTACTTTCTTGCAAGTTACATGCTTTAATTTCCGCTGCCTATACACTCTTTGCATGCTTGCTTGAATTGTGTTATGATTGCTTGACTTGTCCTAAAGTAGCTAAAAACTGCCAAACTCTAAAATTGGGAAAAGGTTAAGTTTTTATTGGTCAAGTAGTGTAATCATCCCCCCTCTAGACATACTTCAAGGTCCTACAAGTGGTATCAGAGCTTTGGTCTCCATTTGCTTTGATTTCCATAGCTTTTGGTGGTCATAGCCTTGGTTTCACAACCTAGGAGAGTATGGCGTCTAGCGAGGGAAATATCACCGTAGAGGTCCTTATTTTGATGGTACTAATTTTGCTAGTTGGAAGCATAAGATGAAAATGCATATTCTTGGACATAACCCCTCCGTTTGGGTAATTATTTGTATTGGCTTGCAAGGTGAATTCTTCGATGGGAGAGAACCGAACCGCGAAGCTAATGCGGAAGAATTGAAGATGCTGCAATACAACGCTCAAGCATGTGACATCATGTTTAACGGATTGTGCCCCGAAGAATTCAACAAAATCAGTCGTCTTGAGAATGCAAAGGAAATTTGGGATACTTTGATTGATATGCATGAAGGTACCGAGTCCTTCAAGGAATCCAAGTTGGATGTGCTCCAAAGTCAGCTTGACAAGTTCAAAATGAAGGATGGTGAAGGTGTCGCTGAAATGTACTCTAGGCTTGCTCTTATCACAAATGAGATTGCCGGCTTAGGGAGTGAAGAGATGACCGACAGATTCATCATCAAGAAAATCCTAAGAGCATTGGATGGAAAGTATGATACCGTGTGCACATTGATCCAAATGATGCCAAACTACAAAGATCTCAAGCCAGCAGAAGTCATTGGAAGGATTGTTGCTCATGAGATGTCACTCAAGGATAAGGAGGAACTTCACAACAAGTCAAGTGGTGCTTACAAAGCCTCAAGTGAAGCCCCCACATCATCAAGTGAGAAACCAACCTTCAATGAAGAATTGAGCTTAATGGAGAAGAACTTCAACAAATTCTACAAAAGTAGAAGTAAAGAAAGAAGCTCCAAGTGAAGGTCTTACAATGACAAGAGATCTTCTAGTCGAGAGCGCAATTGCTACAATTGTGGGAGACCCGGACACTACTCCAATGAGTGTACGACACCCTACAAAAGAAGAGAAGATTCTCCAAGAAGAAGGAGCAAAAGAGAAGAATCACCACCAAGAGAGAGGAGGAGTAGAGATGATCGTTATGAACGAAGACCCTCACGGAGAAGTAAGGATTCGGAAAGGAAGTACAAGTCATCAAGGAGCTACACAAAACGAAGACATCAAGCTCATGTTGGTGAATGGGTTTCCGGCTCCGACTCCGACAATCACTCCGAGAGAAGCTATCACTCCGACTCCGAATATACTCAAGATGAAGGTGTTGCCGGTCTAGCACTTGTGTCAACCAACTCCTACGACATATTTGACTCACCAAATGAAGGTGTTGGAAGATTCTTCATGGCCAAAGGTCCAAAGGTAACACATCCCGAGTATGTTGATTTTAATAGTGATGAAGATGACTTGCTTGTGGATGATGATTTATTTGTTGACAACTCTAGTGATGAATACTATAATGAAACGCAATTAATCATGCTAATCAAACGAATGACAATGATAAGGAGAAAATTGAGCTTCTCACTAAAGAACTAAACACTCTTAAGTTGGCTCATGAAACTATCTTCGAAGATCATCGAGAACTTTTAAGGGATCATGAGAAGTTGCACTTTGAAAAGCTCAATCTTTAGCAAGAGCATGAGTTCTTAAAGGCAATCAATGATGATCTCCGCAAGAAAAGTTCTTCTTACATTGCCAAGCATTTACTCTTATCTACTTACATGCCTCAAGTCAAGTCTAGTAACAAGTACAAGAAAGATACTTCCTCTAGTAGTAACAATAATAATGTCAAATCCAATGTTGTTGCTTCTAGTAGTTCTCTTGATTCCACTAATGATTCTCTTAGCCAAGTTACACTTGAGCAAGAAAATAGTTTATTGAAGAGAATTACAGAGAAAGGTGTTTACAAGAGCCTTGCCGGGAGTAAGCAATTTGAGGAAATTGTACGCAAGCAAGGAAGGCACCGGAAGAATCAAGGTGTTGGTTTTGAACGAAAGTTCAATGCCAATGTAGTTGAGTGGGAAGAAGATCAATACCCCAAGACAAAGTTTGTTCCTCAACAAGAGAAGTATGATCCTACTTCCTTCAAGGGAACACAAGCTCAAGATGATCTTCCACCACAAGACCACAAGAACAAAGGCAAGGACAAGCTTCAAGAAGAGATTGATGCATTTGAAGAAGTACCTAAGGCCTCGGTCAAGTGGGTTCCCAAGACTACGTCAAGTTCTACTTCATCAAGTACAACTACAACTCCAAGGATTCCCATCAAGATGATGTGGATCCCGAAGAAGAAGAACTAGAGAGTTCTTGAGGGTGACTCCGCCAACATTCTTCACCCATATCATTTTGGCAAGAACAAGTGCGAACAACTTCCACATCTTGCACTAGTTCAAGGAGTCACAAACCCTCATGTTGGTAATGCAAGGGACAAGGTAACCTAATGTTTTCATGGACATCATCTTGTGTGTGCATCACTCTATGTCTATGGATATTCTTGTTTGTTCCTTGTGGGACTAACCCATGTAGGCAAGTTGAAAGTGCAACTCACTCCAAAGGATTGCTCCAAATGATCTACATCAACATTGAGCATCTACATCTTCAACACCTACATGAAGTCATCATCGACAAAACCCAAGGTTAGTTCATCCCTCTAAGGGGGGATCTCACATCTAGGGGGAGCTTAACTGTAAGAATTGAGTCAAAGCAACTCTAATGGTGTGAACACATCAATGCATTATGTAAAAGTGGTAACCCCACTTGAGCTTAAACGATGAGTATGACCTATGATCAAATGTTCTCATTTGACTCCTAAGTCAATATACTCATATATAGATGACCTAGTCATCGCCAATTGCTTGATAGATGCTAAAATTGGTTGTGCATGCTTTGCCACATATTTCATTTGCCATCTTATTGTGTGAGCATGTTGGTGCATATTTTACTCATTCAAGGACATCCACTTGTTGTTTTGTTTGTTTGGATTCTTTTCTTTGTGCCAAGTGGATGGACAAGAATGCCTAAGAACCTTCTTTAGCTATCTATGCTTTTCTCGTCTCAAACTCTATTCATGCTACATCACAAAATTTGATCAAGTCAGATTCGAACCACTCTATGTGAGGAGCACTCGGAGTCCCCAATTCGTCATAGACTTAAACTTCCAAAACCTCTTAGTGATTTTCGATCTGACCGATTCTTCCATTTCGGTCCTACCGAGATCATCAAGTTGATCTGAGTTTTTTTTATTTGGTGGGCTTCTTTGGCATCTTTTTTTCTTTTATTTGGGCTTCGTTGGCCTCTTTTATTTTTTTTAAGTCCGAAGTCTCATCCCGACTTGTGGGGGAATCATAGTCTTCATCATCCTTTCCTCACTTGGGACAATGCTCTAATAATGAAGATCATCGCACTTTTATTGATTTACAACTCAAGAATTACAACTCAATACTTATAACAAAATATGGCTCTACGTGAATGCCTCTAGCGGTGTACCAGGATATGTAATGAATCAAGAGTGACATGTATGAAAAATTATGAAGGTGGCCTTGCCACAAATACGATGTCAACTACATGATCATGCAAAGAGCAATATGACAATGATGGGGCGTGTCATAATAAACGGAACGGTGGAAAGTTGCATGGCAATATATCTCGGAATGGCTATGGAAATGCCATAATAGGTAGGTATGGTGGCTGTTTTGGGGAATGTAAATGGTAGGTGCATGATACCGGTGAAAGTTGCACGGTATAATAGAGGCTAGCAATGGTGGAAGGGTGAGAGTGCGTATAATCCATGGACTCACATTAGTCATAAAGAACTCACATACTTATTGCAAAAGTCTACTTGTCCTTGAAGCAAAGTACTACTACGCATGCTCCTAGGGGAAGGGTTGGTAGGAGTTTACCATCGCACGATCCCGACCTCCACACATAAGGAAGACAATTAAAAGAGCACCCCATGCAACAAATTTGTCACACAACTTTTACCATACGTGCATGCTACGGGACTTGCCAACTCCAACACAAGTATTTCTCAATTTCATAATTACCCAACTAGCATGACTCTAACATTACTACCACTATATCTCAAAACAATTGTCAACCATCAAATTGATCATAGTGTTTGATGCACTTTCTATGATAGTTTTTATTATACCCAACTTGGATGCTCATCATTCTAGGACCAAATTTATAACCATAGAAAATACCATGCTGTTCTAAAGGACTCTCAAAATAATATAAGTGAAGCATGAGAGATCAACAATTTCTACAAAATAAAGCCATCGATGTGCTCTAAAATATATAAGTGAAGCACTAGAGCAAATCTTGTCTAGCTCAAAAGATATAAGTGAAGCACATAGAGTATTCTAATAAATTCCAAATCATGTGTGTCTCTCCCAAAAGGTGTGTACAGCAAGGATGATTGTGGTAAACTAAAAATCAAAGACTCATATTACACAAGACGCTCCAAGAAAAACACATATCATGTGGCGAATAAAAATATAGCTCCAAGTAAAGTTACTGATAGACGAAGAAGAAAGAGGGGATGCCTTCCGGGGCATCCCCAAGCTTAGGCTTTTGGTTGTCCTTGAATATCTTGGGGTGCCATGGGCATCCCCATGCTTAGTCTCTTGCCACTCCTTATTCCATAGTCCATCAAATCTTTACCCAAAACTTGAAAACTTCACAACACAAAACTCCACAGGAAATCTCATAAGCTCCGTTAGTGCCAGAAAGAAAAACCACCACATAAGGTACTGTAATGAACTCATTCTTTATTTATATTGGTGATAAACCTACTGTATTCCAACTTCTCTATGGTTCATACCCCCCGATACTAGCCATAGATGCATCAAAATAAGCAAACAACACACGAAAAACAGAATCTGTCAAAAACAGAACAGTCTGTAGCAATCTGTAACTTTCGAATACTTCTGGAACTCTCAAAATCCTACCAAATTAGGAAATCATGGGCAATTTGTCTATTGATCTACTTCAAAAAGAACCAACGAAAAATCACGTTTCTATGATTTATTAAAATTATTCTCGTGCGTGCAAAAGTTTCTGTTTTTCAGCAAAATCAAATTAACTATCACCGTAAGTTATCCTATAGGTTCTACTTGGCACAAACACTAATTAAAACATAAAATCACATCTAAACATAGGCTAGATGAAATATTTATTACTAAACAGAAGCAAAAAGCAAGAAACAAAAATGAAATTGGGTTGCCTCCCAACAAGCGCTATCGTTTAATGCCCCTAGCTAGACATAAAAGCGAGAATAGATCTAAGTATTGCCATAATAATAAGATAGATCATGAAAAATCATTTCATATTCCCTACGTTCAGCAGAAAGTTTTCTTTGAGGCAAGCAAAAGTAATCAAAAGGGCTAAATTTAATTGGACAGAAGTCCCCAAGATCAATCTCGGGAGGTATGGGTTCCTCCTTTGGCCCTTCATATTGCACAACCAATTCATCGTTATAAGCATTCTTTTGGCAGAACTTCGTAAGCCTATACTCAAGAGAATATCCTAACTCATTATTTCGAATAGCAATATAATTATTAAGTTCAGAAATTCTATCAACTAGAACATTGGTAGGAACCTTTTTTCTGAGATTTTCATTAAAAGCAACATAGTCTAAAGATTGAAAACGCATTACTTCCTCTTGATCAAAGAAGATTGCCTCTATGGGAGGACGGCCAGCGTCCACCTTATAGTGCGCAAAAATTTATTTGGCCTCTTTTATTATAAATCTGAACTCATGTGCCAAAAAGATAGTAGCGGCGCGCTTAACAAAAGAATGCTCAATATTAGAAAATTCTAGGAAAATCCTTTGTATGCAAGGGTGCATGTGCATAAACTGCCTTTCAAGTTCAACAATAAGCATGGTGATACCATAGTTCTATGAAGAATAGAACCACCCATAGAAGGTAACGGGCCGGCACAAGTAAAGAAATCTTGAATAACCCCTTTTCCAATAATATTACCCCTACCGATTCGAAATTTTTTAGTATGTAAGATAGTGGGTTCTTTAGCAGGAGCATCAAAATTTTCCATGTTATTATTATTGTCCATATTAACGATAATCTCCCCAGTTTCAGACATAATGGCGAAAAATGCAAGGAGCAAGCAAACGAGAGAGAAGAACGGGAAAGAGAGGGCGAATAAAACGGCAAGGGTGAAGTGCGGGAGAGGAGAACGAGAGGCAAATGGCAAATAATGTAATCGAGGGAGATGAGTTTGTGATGGGTACTTGGTATGTCTTGACTTGAGCGAAGACCTTCCCGGCAACGGTGCCAGAAATCCTTCTTACTACCTCTTGAGCACTGCGTTGGTTTTCCCTTGAAGGGGAAAGGGTGATGCAGAAAAGTAACATAAGTATTTCCCTCAGTTTTGAGAACCAAGGTATAAATCCAGTAGGAGGCTCCTCAAAAGTCCCTCGTACCTACACAAACAAACAAGAACCTCGCAACCAACATGATAAAGGGGTTGTCAATCTCTTCATGGTAACTTGCGAAAGTGAGACCTGATAGAGATAATAAGATAAGATAAATATTTTTGGTATTTTTATGATATAGATTGGAAAGTAAAGATGCAAATAAAAGATAGATCGGAAACTTATATGATAAAAGATAGACCCGGGGGCCATAGGTTTAACTAGTGGCGTCTCTCAAGATAGCATAAGTATTACGGTGGATACTGTTGAGCAATTGATGGAAAAGTGCATAGTTATGAGAGTATCTAGGCATGATCATGTATATAGGCATCACGTTCGCAACAAGTAGATCGAAATGATTCTGCATCTACTACTATTACTCCACACATCGACCGACTCTTGCCTGCATCTAGAGTATTAAGTTCATAAAAACAGAGTAACACATTAAGCAAGATGACATGATGTAGGGGGATAAACTCATGCAATATGATATAAACCCCATCTTTTTATCCTTGATGGCAACAATACAATACGTGCCTTGCTGCCCCTGCTGTCACTGGGAAAGGACACACAAGATTGAACCCAAAGCCGAGCACTTCTCCCATTGCAAGAAAGATCAATCTAGTAGGCCAAACCAAACTGATAATTCGAAGAGACTTGCAAAGATAACCAATCACACATAAAAGAATTCAGAAAAGATTCAATTATTTCTCATAGATAAACTTGATCATAAACCCACAATTCATCGGATCTCGACATACACACTGCAAAAAGAGTTAGATCGAATAGATCTCTAAGAAGATCGAGGAGAACTTTGTATTGAGATTCAAAGAGAGAGAACAAGCCATCTAGCTAATAACTATGGACCCGAAGGTCTGTGGTAAACTACTCACAACTCATCGGAGAGGCCTTGGAGATGATGTAGAGGCCCTCCATGGTCAATTCCCCCTCTGGAGGAGTGCCGGCGAAGGCTCCAAGATGGGATCTCGCGGATACAGAAGGTTGCGGCAGTGGAAATAGTTTTTCGTGGTGCTCCTAGATGTTTTCGGGGTACGTGAATATATATATATATAGGCGAAGGAGGTAGGTCAGGGGAGCCGTGAGGGGCCCACGAGGGTGGGGGGCGCGCCTACCCCCTAGGGCATGCCCTCCTGCCTCGTGGCCGCCTCGGCTGCTTCTTGACGTCCACTCCAAGTCTCATGGATTGCGTTTGTTCCAAAAAGATCGCTCCTGAAGGTTTCATTCCGTTTGGACTCCATTTGATATTCCTTTTCTTCGAAATACTGAAATAGGCAAAAAAAATAGCAATTCTGGCTGGGCCTCAGGTTAGTAGGTTAGTCCCAAAAATGATATAAAAGTGTAAAGTAAAGCCCATAAACATCCAAAACGGGTAATATAGTAGCATGGAACAATCAAAAATTATAGATACGTTTGGGCAGGAGAGAGAAAGAAGAAGTGAGGGGAAGAGATGAATGGGTATGGGGGAGTTGGAACTCTCCCTGCCCACTCTTAACCCCCACGCGCTTTCGACTATGCGGTAGTACCGCGGTTCATTGTGGTAGTACCGCCCGGGCGGAAGTACCACACACAGGGCGGTAGTATTGCTCTTCCAGCGGCAGTAAAAAATTACTACCATGCTGGGGTTGCAGCTGCGCTAGCACAAGTGTCACCCACCTCCCGCGGTAGTACTGTGGCTATCCACGGTAGTACCGTATGCCCAAGAAAGTGCAAGTTTCAACAAAAACAGAAAAACATGGGCTTTACAATGCATACTTCTAGCAACAGGACACACACACGAGCACTCAAGAGGCAACTCAAACACAAACACGGCCCAAAGGAAGGTAAAAGACAACAAGAACAAAGAGCAAACCAAGGCCTCTCAAGGAGAGAGGGCGGTGGCCGGAGCCATCTATGTTTGAATCACTTGGTATGGCACCGCGAAGAATTATCCTTGGGCCCATGACCAAAACTCGTCTTTGAAGCACAAGTACCATAAAAATGGCTAATGTGAAAGAGTTGACCAATTTATGCATAATGGGGGGAGGGAGAGTTCATTGAGAGAACAACACTCCCCCTATATCCATTCCTACACCTAAACAAGATATCAAGATGAGTATGTTGGGGTGTGCAAAGGTTCAAGCCACATTGCTCAAATCAATGATATTTAGCTCATGCCTTAACTCGTGAATTCTTACTTCATCCAAGGGCTTCGTGAAAATATCTACAAGGTTATCACAAGTGTTGACATATTTGAGCTTGATCTCCCCTCGCCTAATGTGATCCCGGATGAAGTGATACCGAATCTCAATAGGCTTCGTCTTGAAGTGTTGCACCGGGTTGAGAGAGATTTTGATGGCACTTTCATTGTCACACCAAAGAGGCACTTTGTCACAAATGACACCGTAATCCTTTAAAGTTTGCCTCATCCATAGAAGTTGAGCACAACAACTACCAGCGGCCACATACTCCGCTTCGATGGACGAGAGAGACACACAACTTTACTTCTTAGAAGACCAACTCACCAAAGAGCAACCAAGAAATTGGCACCCTCCGGAGGTTAACTTCCTATCCACTTTGTCTCCCGCCCAATACGAGTCCGAATAGCCCAAAAAGTTGAAGTTAGCTCCTCTTGGGTACCATAAGACAAAGTTTGGGGTATGAGCCAAATATCGAAAGATTTGCTTGACCGCCACATAGTGGCTTCGTTAGGTGCGGCTTGAAACCATGCACAAATTCCCACACTCAACATGATATCCGGTCTAGATGCACAATGGTAAAGCACGGAGCCAATCATGGAACGATATACATTTTGATCCATCGCTTTACCATTGGATCAATGTCAAGTTGGCACTTGACGGGCATTGGAGTGGAAGCCGGCTTGACATCACTTAGCTTGAATCTCCTGAGCATGTCTTGAGTGTATTTGGCTTGGTTGGTGAAGGTTCCTTCTCTTCTTTGTTTGATTTCGAACCCAATAAAGAACTTCAACTCTCCCATCATGGACATCTTGAACTTCGAGGTCATGAGAGCGGCAAACTCCTCATTGAAAGCTTTGTTAGGAGAACCAAAGATAATATCATCAACATATAGTTGGCATACAAACAACTCCCCTTTGACCTTCTTAGTAAAAGGGTGGGGTCGATTTTCCTAATTTCAAACCCACGTTCTTGCAACAACTTGGTAAGGTGCTCATACCACACACGTGGGGCTTGTTTAAGGCCATAGAGTGCCTTATTGAGTTGGTACACATGACTGGGGAACTTGGGATCCTCAAACCCTGGGGGTTGTTTGACATACACCAACTCATTAATAGGACCATTAAGAAAAGCATTCTTCACATCCATTTGTTGCAACTTGAAGTTATGATGACAAGCATACGCAATCAACAAACGAATAGTTTCAAGGCGAGCAACGGGAGCAAAGGTTTCACCATAGTCGATACCCTCGACTTGTTAGTAGCCTTGTGCTACCAAACGAGCCTTGTTGCGAATGATAATCCCATGAGCACTTGTTCTTGAATATCCACTTGGTTCCAATGCCATTATGGTTCCCCGTTGGCCTTGGCACCAATCTCCACACCTTGTTGTGCACGAAGTTGTTGAGTTCTTCATGCATGGCATTGAGCCAATCCGGATCCTCGAGCACCTCATAGACCTTTTGGGGTTCAACACAAGAAACAAACGCGTGATGTTCACAATAGTTTGCTAATTGTCTATGAGTGCTTACCCCCTTTCTTAAACTTCCAAGCACATTCTTCATGAGATGATCTTTGGTAGTGATCTTGGATGCAATCTTGGTGGCATGACGCTCCAATTCCTCCTCAAGAGAGAGTTGAGGAGCGGTAACTTGATCATCTTGAGCGTCGTCTTGAGATTGTTCTTGATCTTGAGCTTGCTCTTGATCTTGAACTTGCTCGGGAGGGAGAACTTGACCTTGGGCATCACTTGGTGGTTCACCACCATATTGAGATTGATCTTGCCCTTGATCTTGTTCACTTGGTCGAGGGCCTTCACTTTGTTCTTCGGAAGCGTGTGGGTCTTGGGTTGCCCATGGTTCCACTTGAGTGGAACATTGTCCTTCTCCTTCGGCCACAAGGGGTTCCTCAATGGGTAGGATATGACCAACACCCATTCTTCTTATGGCTTGGGGAGGAATTTCATCACCTACATCACAAGTACCACTTTGCTCCACTTGGGAGCCGTTATTTTCGTCAAACTCCATGTTGCATTTTTCCTCAATGAGCCCCGTGGACTTGTTGAGGACACGGTAAGCATGAGAGTTTGTAGCATAACCAACAAATATGCCCTCATGAGCTCTAGCCTCAAACTTAGTCAAACAAACACCTTTCTTGAGAATGAAACACTTACAACCGAACACCCGGAAGTACTTGAGGTTGGGCTTGTTACCGGTAAGTATCTCATATGGAGTCTTGTTCAAGCCTTTGTGGAGATAGAGCCGATTGGATGCATGGCAAGCGGTGTTGATGGCTTAGGCCCAAAAGTTGTAGGGAGACTTGAACTCCGCCATCATGGTCCTTGCCGCGTCCATCAACGTCCGGTTCTTCCTCTTCGCTACACCATTTAGTTGAGGGGTGTAAGGTGCGGAATATTGATGCTTGATCCCCTCATCACTAAGGAACTCATCCAAGGTGTAGTTCTTGAACTCGGTGCCATTGTCACTTCTTATTGTCAAGATCTTTGCATTGTGTTGATGTTGAGCTTCATTTGCAAAGTCGACGACGGTTTGTTGAGTCTCACTCTTCCTCTTGAAGAAGTATACCCAAGTGTATCTTGAACAGTCATCCACAATCACCAAGCAATACTTTATACCCCCAAGACTATCAAAGGATGGAGGCCGAAAGAGATCCAAGTGAAGGAGCTCCAAGGGCCTCATCGAGTAGATGATAGTTGTGGGAGGGTGAGCCTTCTCTTGTAACTTTCCTTCGATACAAGCACTTCAAGCACGATCTTTGGCAAAACTAACATTTGTTAGTCCACGGACATGGCCCCCTTGAGAATAATTTGCAAAGTTCTCATATTGACATTGGCTAAACGGAGATGCCAAAGCCATCCCACGTCAACTTTAGCCATTAGGCATGTCACGGTCTTAGTGGGTCGCTCTGAAAAGTTAATCACATAAAGACCATTCTCGACATGCCCAACAAAGGCTACTTTAAGAGTATTGCTCCACAAGAGGGCCACGGTATCAATATCAAAGAAAGCGGCAAAGCCCATGAGTGCAAGTTGACGAACGGAAAGTAAGTTGTATGCAAGGGACTCAACAAGCATGACTTTCTCGATCGTGAGATCATGAGAAATGAAAACCTTTCCAAGCCCCAATACCTTAGAAGATGAAGCATCACCCCATTCGACATTGGTGGGCATAGATGAAACTTTATGCACGTCCACCACCAAGTCCTTGCTTCCGGTCATATGATTTGTGGCTCCACTATCGAGCAACCATGATCCCCCATTGGAAGCAAACACCTATAAGAGATCAATGCTTGGTTTTAGGTACCCATTTTGTAATGGGTCCTTTGATGTTAGCAACAAGGGCCTTAGGAACCGAAATAGACCATTCAATGTACTCATAAGAAGAACCAACAAATTTGGCATAAACATGCCCATCACTATCACGGCATAACACATAAGAAGGGTTAAAATCGCCGGTTTTATTCGAAGGAGTGGCATTGCCCTTCTTGACACTTCCACCCTTCGTGTTGTTCTTCTTCTCCTTAGGAGTACCCTCTCCCTCCTTCACAAAGGTTTGCTTGAGAGGAGGAGGTTTTGTGGTCTTGTCATTCTTCTTCTTCTTCTTGGACTTGGGTGCAAACCCAATCCCCTCCTTGGCCACAACTTCCTTTTGATTGCTCAAAAGGTCATTGAGGTTCTTATCTCCTTGTATGCACAACACAAGGCCTTTCTCAAGTTGCTCCTTCAACTTGGCATTCTCCTCCACAAGATGCACATGCTTACAACACGGGTTAGTAGCATTTGCATTATAAATTAAAACCATATGAGGAAACATGGCTTTCTCCTTGGTTAGCTTCACTTGGAGTTGATCATGAGACTCTTTGAGGCTTGCATGAGCACTCTTCAGGCCTTGTGAGCCTTGTCAAGTATGTCAAACTCCTCCTTGAGTCTAGCATGGTCAACCCCAAGTTTAGCCTTCTTAGAATTGAGCACACGAGATACAACAAGAGCATGATCAAGATCTTTATTTAATTTAGCACGATCATTGTTGTGTGACTCCTCAAGAGCCAAACGATGACCACGATGTTCCTCAAGAACATTAGAGAGATCCTATATCTCATCGGATAGTCATGACTATGCTCTTCCATCTTAGAGATGGTTTCTTCGTGAGCCTCGATCATGTCATTGGCTTCACCAAGTTGTTCCAAGAGAGCAACGAAGTGCTTCTTGGATTTACCCTTGATCTTACTCATAAAAGGCTCAAATTCATTTTCTTCCTCCTTCGACCCCTCACTTTCATCAATGCAATATGTCAAGGATTGGTGGTGATGGTGGTTTTGATGTTGGGGGTTACCTTGTTGGTGGCTTTAGCCATGAGGCACTTGGCGGTGATGTTCTCGTTGGGTGAGTCGAAGAGGGAGACCCATGGAGTTGTTGCAATGGCAACGGAGGCCATGGCAACCATCTCACCATCTTCATCATCATCATCATCATCATCCTCATTGTACTCTTCTCGTGCCACCAACCCCTTGGGAGGAGTCTTCTTGGTGAAGTTGTTCTTGTTGGGGAAGGACTTGGCCTTATATTTTTGGATAAGCTTGCCTCCATTGTCTTCCCTCTTCTCGTGCGGGCATTCTTCAACAAAGTGGCTCACATCCACAATTATAGCATGTCCTCACACATTGCTTGCCCTTGGTGCCACTTGAGTTGTTCTTGTTGAAGTTGGGCCTTGTGTTCTTCTTACTCAAAATTGTCATGACGCAAGAGCCATGTGCTCATGATATGCATACTTGGTATCTCAGGGGCAACATTCCTGTTCTTCCTCTTCACTCTCTTCTTCCACACTAGCCTTGGCCTTCAAAGCAAGGTCGGGCTTTTTTGATCGTTGAGAATGCAACACCGCATTATTGGCAGTCTTGTCCAAGATCCTCATAGCAACAAACTCATCCAACACTTCACTTGAGGACAAGGCGTGAAAGTCCGGCCTTTGACGGATGACGTATGACATGGCCTTGTGGTAGGGCATCATGGCCTTGAGAAACTTCCACTTGATCCAATTGTCATCTGTATCCTTGCTCCCATGATTGTGGAGTGAGACCGCGAGAGTGGTTAATCTCTGGTAAAGTTCACAAGGTTCTTTATCTTCATTCATAGCAAACTCATCGGCTTCATCTTGTACCACTTCAAAGTTGGAGCATTGAATGCTAGCACTTCCCTTGTAAATGAAAACAACATGTTGCCATGCTTCCTTGGCCACGGTGAAAGGTCGGAGGTGTGCAATAT
>NC_041393.1:101848430-101857113 GCF_002162155.2 Triticum dicoccoides
ATGAAAAGAGCGGACTCATTGAACTGATGATCCGCGGCTTCTATAGGAGTGAAGTTGCTTGGGTCGTGCGGGTAGAAACCTTGCTCAATAATTCTCCAAAGATTAGTAGAACTATGATTTAAATGACATTTAAAGTGATACACCCAAGAAGCAAAATCCTCATTTTTCACAAGCTTAGGAGGAGGACCAACATGATTCATATGAGTGGAGGGAACCGGTCCTCCATAAGTAAGCGGAGGTTCAACATGGGCAAAGATGCCACTCCCACTTCTACCATTAGGCATAGGAGCATTCTCACTACTAGCTTCCCCCTTTTTGGAGTTAGCATCCGTCACCTTGTTAGCGGGATCAACCACTTCCAAAGGTTCGGTGGATAATTTAATCCCATCAAGAAACTCCTTAAACATGCCTTTAACCTCAGCTGTCATGGAGGTTTTCAATGTGTCCATAGCTACATTGAACTCCTCACAAGAGACCAAGGTCTCGCATCGGCCGCTAACAAAGTGGGATTCGCACCTGGGTGATCCTCCACCTCGTTTGTGGTGTCAACCATACTCTTCGGACAACAAAGTCCTTAATAAAGAGACGAGGCTCTGATACCAATTGACAGGATCGATATGGTTAACTAGAGGGGGGTGAATAGGCAACTAATTTTTTTTAGCTTTTCTTGACCAAATTGAACTTAGCATCAAAGTAGGTTGTCTAGATGTGCAAACTAGGTGAACAACCTATATGATGCAACAACAGCAAGCACACAAGCAAGCAAAGGATACAACACAATATAAGCTTGCACAAGTAAAGGTGAGAGATAACCAAGAGTGGAGTCGGTGGAGACAAGGATGTGTTACCAAAGTTCCTTCCCTTTGAGAGGAAGTACGTCTCCGTTAGAGTGGTGTGGAGGCACAATGCTCCCCAAGAAGCCACTAGGGCCACCGTATTCTCCTCACACCCTCACACAATGCGAGATGCCGTGATTCCACTATTGGTGCCCTTGAAGGCGGCGATCGAACCTTTACAAACAAGGTTGGGGCTATCTCCACAACTTAATTGGAGGCTCCCAATGACACCACGAAGCTTCACCACAATGGAATATGGCTCTGCGGTGACCTCAACCATCTAGGGTGCTCAAACACCCAAGAGTAACAAGATCCGCAAGGGATTAGTGGGGGGAATCAAATTTCTCTTAGTGGAAGTGTAGATCGGGGCCTTCTCAACCAATCCCTAGAAAATAAACAAGTTTGATTGGCTAGGGAGAGAGATCAGGAGAAAATGGAGCTTAGAGCAACAATGGAGCTTGGGGAGGGAAGAGGTGGTCAACTTGGGGAAGAAGACCCCCTTTATATAGTGGGTGGAAAGATCCAACTTACCCACTTGTTCAGCCCGCGCTATGCGGTACTACCGCACGGGCTCACGGTACTATCGCAGGAGCTTGCGGTACTACCACTAGGCCATGCGGTACTACTGCTCGCGCGGCAGAGAGTAGGTGAGGGAGTCCTGAATTAGCGGGTGTCCGGATAGCCGAACTATCACCGTTGGCCGGACTCCCGGATTATGAAGATACAAGATTGAAGACTTCGTCCCGTGTCCGAATGGGACTTTCCTTGGCGTGGAAGGCAATCTTGGCGATACGGATATGTAGATCTCCTACCATTGTAACCGACTCTGTGTAACCCTAACCCTCTTCGGTGTCTATATAAACCGGAGGGTTTTAGTCCGTAGGACGAACGACAATCATACCATAGGCTAGCTTCTAGGGTTTAGCCTCTTTGATCTCGTGGTAGATCTACTCTTGTACTACCCATATCATCAATATTAATCAAGCAGGAGTAGGGTTTTACCTCCATCGAGAGGGACCGAACCTGGGTAAAAACATCGTGTCCCTTGTCTCCTATTACCATCCGCCTAGACGCACAGTTCGGGACCCCCTACCCGAGATCCGCCGGTTTTGACACCGACATTGGTGCTTTCATTGAGAGTTCATCTGTATCGTCACCTTTAGGCCCGATGGCTCCTTCGATCATCAACAACGACACGGTCCAGGGTGAGACTTTTCTCCCCGGACAGATCTTCGTATTCGGCGGCTTTGCACTGCGGGCCGATTCACTTGGCCATCTGGAGCAGATCGAAAGCTACGCCCCTGGCCATCAGGTCAGATTTGGGAGTTTGAACTACACGGCTGACATCCACGGAGACTTGATCTTCGACAGATTCGAGCCACGGCCAAGCGCGCCGCACTGTCTCGATGGGTATGATCTATCTCTGTCGCCGAACAGTGCCCTGGAGGCCGCACCAGTGTCCGCTCCGACCCTTAGCTCGGAGCCGACTTCGCCGATCGAGGATGAGTGGCTGGACACCGCCTCGGGGGCTACAATCTCTACGGCGATTGAGCCGAACACCATCCCTGTCCTTTGCAAAGCCCGTGACTCCGAGGTGCCGGACTCCTCTCCGGACTCCGAACCTCCCGCGCCCCAGCCAATCAAATCCGATTGGGCGCCGGTTATGGAGTTCACTGCCGCGGACATCTTTCAGCACTCACCCTTTGGCGACATCCTGAATTCACAAAAGTCTCTCTCTTTATCAGGAGAGCCCTTGCTTATCGCACTATTTGTATCGTTCTGCTGTCATTGTAGTATCTTTTGAATAAACAATACATAGCTTCTGCTTATTATTGCATTCCTTTTTTCCCATAAATGTTCATCTATGACATGTTGCACCCGTACAACTTGGTACGGTCAATACACCAGGGGCTTAAGTACCCCCAAAACATGGTGTGATAAGTCCGAACACTTTCACAAGTGCGGCACCCCGAACTTATATCATTATATGCATCGGCTCCGAATCATGCCTTGGGTCAATAGTTGGGTTTGCCCGGCTCCCATGTTTTGGTACCTTACGTTCCGTTATATCGGCTAAGGTAGCGCTGGGAGAACCACTGCGATTGTGCCCCAGTTGAGCTGGGTTGAGCACCTCAGTGGAGAAAGCTAAAACTGACCGTCATGGTAGGGCGAGAGCCGGTCGCTGTTCGAGAGGTTTTTCGGGTCCCTAAAGACTCATGCTGCTTAGAGCGAGGAGTCGGCATTGTCCGGCCAAGGCGTGGATAGCGCCCTGAACTCGGTCTTCCGAATACCAGGGGCTTCGCCGAAATTTAAAATTATAGAATTCTATGGCTAAGTGAGAGTGTTCAAGCATTATTGTCCGGTTGCCTCGTTCGTTGTGCTGAACGCCTCCCTCGGAGGACCCAAGAATGGGAACAAGAGCGCTCAAGTTTATCCCGAACACCCCAGCACTCGTGGCATGGGGGCTGAAGCCAACGACTCGCCATCTCTCAAATTTGATAAACGGCCGCACAGAAGGTAATATTTTAAATTAACAAGCGTTGCTTAGCGCATATGAACAAAGTTTCCAGCGTACAGGATAACAAATGTGAGTCTACTCAAAAATTACATCTTTGGAGCATTCACCCTCTATAAGGCGGGCACCCTTGAGGACACCCTCATAGTACATCTTGGGCTTGCGATACTCCTTGCCCGGCGGTGGCGCGTCCGTCACAAGCTTCTCGGCGTCCATCTTGCCCCAATGCACTTTAGCACGGGCAAGGGCCCGACGGGCACCTTCAATGCAGACGGAATGCTTGATGACTTCAATCCATGGACAGGCGTCCACCAGCCGCCGCACCAGACCGAAGTAGCTCCCAGGCATGGCTTCTTTAGGCCACAGTCGTACTATGAGGCCCTTCATGGCCTATTCGGCCACCTTGCGGAGCTCGACCAGCTGCTTCAGCTGGTCGCTCAGGGGCACCGGATGTCCGTCCTCAGCATATTGAGACCAGAACACCTTTTCCGTCGAGCTCCCCTCCTCGGCTCGGTAGAACGTGGCAGCATCGGACACACTACGGGATAGATCTGCGAACGCTCCTGGAGAGCTCCGGATTCGAGTAAGTAACAGATAATTCACTTTTACATGCTTGCTTTGCATATAGAATGCCTTACCCGCCGCTATCTTTTTTATCGCCTCAATCTCCTGGAGGGCCTTCTGGGCTTCGGCCTTAGCGGCTTTGGCACTCTCAAGAGCCAAGGCGAGCTCGGACTCTTGAGTCTTCGAGTCACGCTCCAAACTCTCGTGTTTTTCCACGAGAGCCCGGAGCTCTTGCCGCACCTCCGCCACCCGCGCCTCCTGCTTCTCTCGCTCGGTGCACTCCACAGCCGCACTATTTTCGGCCTTGGACACCGCTTCCTTCAGGGTCGCCACCTCGTTCGTGGCCCCTGCAATACTCACGTTATTACTGTCATTTTTTGCAACCAAATCCTTTCTATAAGGTATTACTTTAATAAGGTATTACTTACCTTCCTTGTCCTCGAGCTGCTTCTTGGCAAGGCCGAGCTCGTTCTCGGACCGCTCGAGGCTCTCCTTCAATGCATTGACCTCCGCAGTCAGTGCGGCAGAGGTCAGCAGTGCAGCCTGCATTCCCATATTGACATATTTATGTTAGACTCCTGCGTATATCTCTTTAGATCCTCAACTCGGCTTTTCTTTCCGAACACCGAACTAAGCATCAGGGGCTACTGTCTATGCGGTAATATTCTTACATATCTTAAAAACTTACCTCAAAGCCTGTTAGAAGGCTGGTACAGGCTTTAGTCAGCCCACTCTTGGCGGACTGAACTTTCTGGATCACCGCACTCATGATAATGCGGTGCTCCTCGTTGATGGAGGCGCCGTTAAGCGCCTCCAGCAAGCTGTCCGGTGCCTCCGGTTGGACGGAGGCCACCGGCGTCGCAGTCTTGCACTTCTTACGAAGGGGCTGCCTGCCGGACTTCGGAACCACTATAGGTTCTGGTACGGAGTCCGGCACAGGGCCGGACTTAGAGCCCTCTGGGGTTTTGCCCCCTTTACGCCCGGAGTCTGGGAGGTCGCCTTGCGGCACCTCCAGGACCACCTCCTCCTGGTCGGGCCCCTTTTGGGACTCCACCGCGGCGTCGTCTGTGTCACGAGGGGAGGAGGCGGTCGGAAGTGAAGTGCTATTCACATCCGACGAATCCAGGGAGCCGCTCGACGAAGCGGGGAGCTCGTCCTTGGGCGGGCTACATGGTTGTATTCGGTGTTAGAAGACCCTATGCGACAAATGAAAAATCATGAGTTTTTCTGGAATCCGGACACTTACGATCTCGCCAGGGGCTTGGCCCTCAAGGGCCACTCCTCTTCATCGTCGTCGGTGTTGGTGGAAAAGTCCGAAGGAAGGGTCCTTCCTTTCTTGGACCCTCCGCCCCCCCAGCTGGGGTGGCCTTCCTTTTCTTCTCTCCCCCCGCTGGGGGAGAGGCCTCTTTTCCCTCCTCCTCGTCTTCATGGGAGGAGTCCACCTCGGAATCGTCGGATGATGAGTCTGGAAACACCTAGCGCCGGGCACTCCTTCGAGTTCCCGTGGCCTTCTTCTTGGCCTTCTTCTCCGGCACCACGTGAGGTGCCGGAACCAGCAGCTCCGTCAATCGGGCATCCGTTGGGTCTTCTGGTAAGGGAGCTGGACAGTTAACCTGCCCGGACTTCTTCTGCCAGGCCTGTCAAAGGTAAGGGAGTTTAGATCCCGCATAGAGTCAAACTATGAAAAACAAGTGTCCCGTAAAGGGTAAAATAGCTTACCTCGCCGGCTTGACGCTGCGAGCTGAATCCGTGATCTTCGGTAGCGGATGCGGGAGCCTCGACGCCCTTGAACAGCACCTTCCAGGCATCTTCGTACGTAGTGTCGAAGAGCCTACTCAAGGTTTGGTGTTGTGCCGGATCAAACTCCCACAAGTTGAAGGCCCGTTGTTGGCACGGGAGGATCCGGCGGATGAGCATGACCTGGACTACGTTGACGAGCTTGATCTTCTTATTCACAAGGTTTTGGACGCAGGTTTGGAGTCCGCTCAGCTCTTCCAACCCCATGTCAGGCCCTTCTCTTTCCAGGAGGTGAGCTGTGTGTGGATGCCAGATCGGAATTCGGGGGCCGCTGCCCATTCAGGGTCACGCGGCTCGGTGATGTAGAACCACCCCGATTGCCACCCTTTGATGGTTTCCACGAAGGAGCCCTCGAGCTATATGACGTTGGGCATCTTGCCCACCATGGCACCTCCGCACTCTGCCTGCTGGCCGCCCACTACCTTCGGCTTGACATTGAAGGTCTTCAGCCATAAGCCGAAGTGGGTCTTGATGCGGAGGAAGGCCTCGCACACAACGATAAACGCTGAGATGTTGAGGATGAAATTCGGGGCCAGATCATGGAAATCCAGGCCGTAGTAGAACATGAGCCCCGAACAAATGGGTGGAGTGGGAAGCCCAGTCCGTGGAGGAAATGGGGAAGGAACACCACCCTCTCATGTGGCCTGGGGGTGGGGACGAGCTGCCCTCGTCTGGAAGCCGGTGCGCAATGTCGTTGTGCAGGTATCCGGCTTTCCTCAACTTTTTGATGTGCCCCTCCGTGACGGAGGAGGCCATCCACTTGCCTCCCGCTCCGTACATGGATGGGGAAGGTTGAGGCGAGATGTGCGGACTTGGGCGCTGGAGCTCGAGTGCACGGAAATGGATAAGCAAAGGAGGTAGAAGGCATAGGTAAAAAGGTGGATCCTTATCCCCTTATATGAACGGATGAAACTATGCGGCCCCACCAGCCTGGTAAAACTCGCTTATCTCCCAAGCGCCGTAATCAATGGCGCGGTTAGGATACCCACGCCCGTATTGATGAGAATCTCGGAATAAGGGGGCATGATCTCCGCTTTGATAAGACGTGCCAAGGAAACCGCCTCGCTAAACACGCTGAGGTGGGACAGTAAAAATGATTCCAATAAAGGCTTGGCCGTGGTGTGACGTCACGCCGCAGAATATGTCAGCAGATTGAATTTGTGTGAAGATTATTCTCTCTACGGTGGTATGTGGAACTTATTTTGCAGAGCCGGACACTATCCTTGTGTTCAAAATCTTCTATGAAGTATTCGGAGGAGGAACCCGCCTTGCAATGCCGAAGACAATATGCGCGTCGGACTCATCGTCATTGAAGCCTGGTTCAGGGGCTACTGAGGGAGTCCTGGATTAGGGGGTGTCCGGATAGCCCAACTATCACCGTTGGCCAGACTCCCGGATTATGAAGATACAAGATTGAAGACTTCGTCCCGTGTCCGGATGGGACTTTCCTTGGCGTGGAAGGCAAGCTTGGCGATAGGGATATGTAGATCTCCTACCATTGTAACCGATCTCTGTAACCCTAACCCTCTCCGGTGTCTATATAAACCGGAGGGTTTTAGTCCGTAGGACGAACGACAATCATACCATAGGCTAGCTTCTAGGGTTTAGCCTCTTTGATCTCGTGGTAGATCTACTCTTGTACTACCCATATCATCAATATTAATCAAGCAGGAGTAGGGTTTTACCTCCATCGAGAGGGCTCGAACCTGGGTAAAAACATCGTGTCCCTTGTCTCCTGTTACCATCCGCCTAGACGCACAGTTCGGGACCCCCTACCCGAGATCCGCCGGTTTTGACACCGACACTAGGCGAGGCCCTGTTGCATATAGCAACGAGCGGTAGAATTGCCGGAGCGGTACTACCACGCGCCCTTGCGGTACTACCGCAAGGCAGGGTTCAACTGGGCTGGGAAGCCACGGACTAATAAAATTACATCCGTGGCCACTTTCGCTGAGATCTGGTCTGTGTGAAAATCTGGCACGGTACTACCATTCCTAGGGAGCAGTACTACCGCGTAGGGCGCGGAAGTAAAATTTTACATCTGCTCCTACTTCAGTGCATGCCAGGGTTTTGGGCTAGAGGCCACAATACTACTGCTCGGGAGGAGCGGTACTATCACACAACGCGGTACTACCACTTACCTTGGCGGTACTACCGTGGATAGCTATGGTACTACTGCTCCCTTGAGCAGTACTACCGCACGCCACAGAAACTTAGCACTTTTGGAGGCCTTCATCTTCACGTAGACAAGGGTAAACGACTGGTGCTCCAATGAAGCAAAGGAAAGGTGGTGCAAAGGAACAAATGTGTATGTGTTGATTCCACCCTAACCTTTCCGAAGCGGAACCCCTCTTAATAGTATGGCTTTCTTTCGACTCAAATCCACCGAAAAGAAACGTAGAAAACTGCCATCTTCAATAGGCTCTGAGGGGTATCGAATCGTCTTGTGCCTAGACATGAGATCTCTGAAAAGCTCAATGCACACGATTAGTCCGCAAAAGCATTGTCATCAATCACCAAAACCACATAGGGAGAAATATGCCCTTACAGCAGCTATTATGAGGGTAGTAGAAGCACTCCCAGCAAGTTGCCTAAGGTTGCTAGCAGAACAAACAAGAAAAGAACATTGATACGTCTCCAACATATCTATAATTTTTGATTGTTCCATGCTATTATATTACCCGTTTTGGATGTTTATGGGCTTTACTTTACACATTTATATCATTTTTGGGACTAACCTACTAACCGGAGGCCTAGCCCGCATTGCTGTTTTTTTGCCTATTTCAGTGTTTCGAAGAAAAGGAATATCAAACGGAGTCCAAACGGAATGAAACCTTCGGGAGTGTGATTTTTGGAACGAACGTGATCCAGAGGACTTGGAGTGCAAGTCAAGAAGCAACCGAGGCGGCCACGAGGGTGGAGGGCGCCCCCCCCCCCCACTGGGCAAGCCCCCCTATCTCGTGGGCTCCTC
>NC_041393.1:101857588-101920652 GCF_002162155.2 Triticum dicoccoides
CGTGGGCTCCTCGGGCGACCACCGACCTACTTCTTCCTCCTATATATACCCATGTACCCCGAGAACATCAGAACAAGCCACGAAAACCTAGTTCCACCGCCGCAACCTTCTGTATTCGTGAGACCATCTTGGAGGCTTCGCTGGTGCTCCGTCGGAGGGGGAATCAGCCATGGAGGGCTTCTACATCAACACCATAGCCCCTTTGATGAGTTGTGAGTAATTTACCACAGACCTTCGGGTCCATAGTTATTAGCTAGATGGCTTCTTCTCTCTTTTTGGATCTCAATACCATGCTCTCCTTGATCTTCTTGGAGATCTAGTCAATGTAACTCTTTTTGCGGTGTGTTTTTCGAGATCTGATGAATTGTGGGTTTATGATCAAGTTTATCTATGAGAAATATTTGAATCTTCTCTGAATTCTTTTATGTGTGATTAAGTTATCTTTGCAAGTCTCTTCGAATTATCAGTTTGGTTTGGCCTACTAGATTGATCTTTCTTGCAATGGGAGAAGTGCTTAGCTTTGGGTTCAATCTTGCGGTGTCCTTTCCCAGTGACAGCAGGGGCATCAAGCACATATTGTATTGTTGCCATCGAGGATAAAAAGATAGGGTTTATATCATATTGCATGAGTTTATCCCTCTACATCATGTCATCTTTCTTAATGTGTTACTCTGTTCTTTATGAACTTAATACTCTAGATGCATGCTGGATAGCGGTCGATGTGTGGAGTAATAGTAGTAGATGCAGGCAGGAGTCGGTCTACTTGTCACGGACGTGATGCCTATATACATGATCATGCCTAGATAATCTCATAATTACTCGCTTTTCTATCAATTTCTCGACAGTAATTTGTTCACCCACCGATATACTTAAGCTATCTTGAGAGAAACCACTAGTGAAACCTATGGCCCCCGGGTCTATCTTTTATCATATAAGCTTTCAATCTACTTTTATTTGCATCTTTACTTTTCCAATCTATATCATAAAATACCAAAAATATATTTATCTTGTCATACTATCTCTATCAGATCTCACTTTCGCAAAGTGGCCGTGAAGGGATTGACAACCCCTTTATTGCGTTGGTTGCGAGTTCTTTGTTTGTTTGTGTAGGTGCGTGAGACTTTTGAGGAGCCTCCTACTGGATTGATACCTTGGTTCTCAAAAACTGAGGGAAATACTTACGCTACTATTGCTGCATCACCCTTTCCTCTTCAAGGAAAACCAACGCAAGCTCAAGACGTAGCAAGAAGGATTTCTGGCGCCGTTGCCAGGGAGGTCTTCGCTCAAGTCAAGACATACCAAGTACCCATCACAAACTCATCTCCCTCGCATTTACATTATTTGCCATTTGCCTCTCGTTTTCCTCTCCCCCACTTCACCCTTGTCGTTTTATTCGCCCTCTCTTTCCCAATCTCCTCTTTTTTTCGCGTGTCCTCTCTTGCCTCCTCGCTTTTGTTTGCCGTTATATCTGAAATTGGGGAGATTATCGTCGATATGGACAATAATGATAATATGGAAAATTCTTATGCTCCGGCTGAAGAACCCCCTATCTTGCATACTAAAAGGTTTCGAATCGGTAGTGGTAATATTATCGGCAAAGGGGTTATTCAAGATTTCTTTACTTGTGCCAGTGCTTTACCCTCTATGGGTGGTTCTATTCTTCATAGAACTAGTAGTCTCGCAGATGATATCGCTATGCTTGTAGTTGAGCTTGAAAGACAATTTATGCATATGCATCCTTGCATACAAAGAATTTTCCTGAAATTTTCTAATATTGAGCATTCTTCTGTTAAGCGTGTCGTTACTATCTTTTTGTCTCACGAGTTTAGATTTATAATAAGAGAGGCCAAAGAAATCTTTGCGCACTATAGGGTGGACGCCGGTCGTCCTCCCATAGAGGTGATCATCTTTGATCAAGAGGAAATTAGGCATTTTCAATCTTTGGACTATGTTGCTTTCGATGAAAACCTTAGAAAAAAGGTTCCTACCAATGTCCTAGTTGATAGGATTTCTGAACTTAATAATGATTTTTCTCTTCGAAACAATGAGCTAGGATACTCTCTGGAGTATAGGCTCACGAAGTTCTGCCAAAAGAATGCTTATAATGATGAATTAGTTATGCAATATGAAGGGCCTAAGGAGGAACCCATACCTCCCGAGATTGATCTTGGAGACTTTTGTCCCATTAAATTTAGCCCTTTTGATTATTTTTGCTTGCCTCAAAGAAAACTTGATGCTGAACGTAGAGAATATGAGATGAGTTTTCAAGATCTATCTTATTATTATGGCACTACTTAGATCTATCCTTGCTTTTATGCCTAGCTAGGGGCGTTAAACGATAGCGCTAGTTGGGAGGCAACCCAATTTTATTTGTGTTTTTGTTTTTGTTTCTATTTAGTAATAAATTTTGCATCTACCTTCTGTTTAGATGTGTTTTTATGTTTCAATTAGTGTTTGTGCCATGTAGAACCTATAGGATAACCTATGGTGATAGTTTTTGATTCTGCTGAAAACAGAAACATTGCGCGCACGAAAATAGTTTTGTTAATTCACAGAAACGTGCTTTTGCGTTGATTCTTTTTGTTGTAGATCAATAGACAAATTTCCCAGGACTTCCTATTTTGGTAGGATTTTTAAAGTTCCATAAGTATTCGAGAGTTACAGATTGCTAAAGACTGTTCTGTTTTTGACAGATTCTGCCTTTCATGTGTTGTTTGCTTATTTTGATGCATCTATGTCTAGTATTAAGTGGTATGAACCATAGAGAACTTGAAATACAGTAGGTTTAACACCAATATAAATAAATAATGAGTTCATTACAGTACCTTATGTGGTGGTTTTTCTTTCTTTCACTAACGGAGCTTATGAGATTTCCTATTGAGTTTTGTGTTGTGAAGTTTTCAAGTTTTGGGTAAAGATTTGATGGACTATGGAATAAGGAGTGGCAAGAGCCTAATCTTGGGGATGCTCATGGCACCCTAAGATATTCAAGAATAGCCAAGAGCCTAAGCTTGGGGATGCCCCCGGAAGGGAGCTATATTTTTATTCGCCACATGATATGTGTTTTGCTTGGAGCGTCTTGTATTATATTAGCATTTGATTTTTAGTTTTCCACAATCATCCTTGCTGTGCACACCTTTTTGAAGAAGCCCACTTGATTAGAATTTATTAGAATACGCTATGTGCTTCACTTAAATCTTTTGAGCTTGATAGTTTTTGCTCTAGTGCTTCACTTATATTTTTTAGAGCACGGCGGTGGATTAATTTTGAAGAAATTGTTGATCTCTTATGCTTCACTTATATTATTTTGAGAGTCTCTTAGAACAGCATGGTATTTGCTATGGTTATGAATTTGGTCCTAGAATGATGAGCATCCAAGTTGGGTATAATAAAAACTATCATAGAAAGTGCATTAAACACTAGGATCAATTTGATGCTTGATAATTGTTTTGAGATATAAAGGTAGTAATACTAGAGTCATGCTAGTGGGTAATTATGAAATTGAGAAATACTTGTGTTGAAGTTGGCAAGTCCCGTAGCATGCACGTATGGTAAAAGTTGTGTGACAAATTTGTTGCATGAGGTGCTCTTTTGATTGTCTTCCTTATGAGTGGAGGTCGGGATCATGCAATGGTTAACTCCTACCAACCCTTCCCCTAGGAGCATGCATAGTAGTACTTTGCTTCGAGGGCAAGTAGAATTTTGCAATAAGTATACGAGTTCTTTATGACTAATGTGAGTCCATGGATATACGCACACTCACCCTTCCACTTTGCTAGCCTCTATTGTGCCGCGCAACTTTCGTCGGTATCATGAACCCATTATTTACCTTCCTCAAAACAGCCACCATACCTACCTATTATGGCATTTCCATAGCCATTCCGAGATATATTGCCATGCAACTTTCCACCATTCCATTATTATGACACACTCCATCATTGTCATGTTGCTCTTTGCATGATCATGTAGTTGACATTGTATTTGTGGCAAGGCCACCCTCATAATTTTCATACATGTCACTCTTGATTCATTGCATATCCCGGTACACCGCCGAAGGCATGCATATAGAGTCATATTTTGTTCTAAGTGTTGAGTTGTAATTCTCGAGTTGTAAATTAATAAAAGTGTGATGATCTTCATTATTAGAGCATTGTCCCAAGTGAGGAAAGGATGATGAAGACTATGATTCCCCCACAAGTCGGGATGAGTCTTTGGACTTTTAAAAAAAGAGAAAAAAAGAGGCCAAAAGAGCCCACCAAAAAAAAGAAAGGCCAAATAAAAAAATAAAAAAATGAGAGAAAGAGAGAGAAGGGACAATGCTACTATCTCTTTTCCACACTTGTGCTTCAAAATAGCACCATGATCTTCATGATAGAGAGTCTCTTGTGTTGTCACATTCATATACTAGTGGGAATTTTTTATTATAGAACTTGACTTGTATATTCCAATGATGGGCTTCCTCAAAATGCCCTAGGTCTTCGTGAGCAAGCAAGTTGGATGCACACCCACTTAGTTTCTTTTGTTGAGCTTTCATATATTTATAGCTCTAGTGCATCCGTTGCATGGCAATATTAATCCCTACTCACTCACATTGATATATATTGATGGGCATCTCCATAGCCCGTTGAAAGGCCTAGTTGATGTGAGACTATCTTCTCCCTCTTTTTGTCCTCACAACCACCACCATATACCACCATAGTGCTATGTCCATGGCTTGCGCTCATGTATTGCGTAAGAGTTGAAAAAGCTAAAGCGCGTTAAAAAGTATGAACCAATTGCTTGGCTGAAACCAGGGTTGTGCATGATGGGAGTATTTTGTGTAATGAAAATGAAGCATGGCCTAACTATATGATTTTGTAGGGATAAGCTTTCTTTGGCTATGTTATTTTGATAGGACATGCTTATTTGTTAGTATGCTTCGAAGTATTATTATTTTTATGTTTTACAAGCTTTTATCTTGAATCATTTGTATCTGAACAATCATGCCACAATAAAGAAAATTACGTTGAGAATTATGCTAGGTAGCATTCCACATCAAAAATTCTGTTTTTATCATTTACCTACTCGAGAACGAGCAAGAATTAAGCTTGGGGATGCTTGATACGTCTCCAACGTATCTATAGTTTTTGATTGTTCCATGCTATTATATTACCCATTTTGGATGTTTATGGGCTTTACTTTACACATTTATATCATTTTTGGGACTAACCTACTAACCGGAGGCCCAGCCCGTATTGCTATTTTTTTGTGCCTATTTTAGTGTTTCGAAGAAAAGGAATATCAAATGGAGTCCAAACGGAATGAAACCTTCGGGAGCGTGATTTTTGGAACGAACATGATCCAGAGGACTTGGAGTGCAAGTCAAGAAGCAGCCAAGGCGGCCACGAGGGTGGAGGGAGCCCCCCCCCTACTGCGCATGCCCCCCTATCTCGTGGGTCCCTCGGGCGGCCACCGACCTACTTCTTCCTCCTATATATACCCACATACCCCGAGAACATCAGAACAAGCCACGAAAACCTAGTTCCACCACCACAACCTTCTGTATCCGCGAGATCCCATCTTGGAGCCTTCGCCGGCGCTCTGCCGGAGGGGGGATCAACCACGGAGGGCTTCTACATCAACACCATAGCCCCTCTGATGAGTTGTGAGTAGTTTACCACAGACCTTCGGGTCCATAGTTATTAGCTACATGGATTCTTCTCTCTTTTTGGATCTCAATACCATGTTATCCTTGATCTTCTTGGAGATCTATTTGATGTAACTCTTTTTGCGGTGTGTTTGTCGAGATCCGATGAATTCTGGGTTTATGATCAAGTTTATCTATGAGAAATATTTGAATCTCCTCTAAATTCTTTTATGTGTGATTAAGTTATCTTTGCAAGTCTCTTCAAATTATCAGTTTGGTTTGGCCTACTAGATTGATCTTTCTTGCAATGGGAGAAGTGCTTAGCTTTGGGTTCAATCTCGCGGTGTCCTTTCCCAGTGATAGCAGGGGCAGCAAGGCACGTATTGTATTGTTGCCATCGAGGATAAAAATATGGGGTTTATATCATATTGCATGAGTTTATCCCTCTACATCATGTCATCTTTCTTAATGTGTTACTCTCTTCTTTATGAACTTAATACTCTAGATGCATGCTGGATAGCGATCGATGTGTGGAGTAATAGTAGTAGATGCAGGCAGGAGTCGGTCTACTTGTCACGGACGTGATGCCTATATACATGATCATGCCTAGATAATCTCATAATTATTCGCTTTTCTATCAATTGCTCGACAGTAATTTGTTCACCCACCGTTATACTTATGCTATCTTGAGAGAAGCCACTAGTGAAATCTATGGCCACCGAGTCTATCTTTTATCATATAAGCTTTCAGTCTACTTTTATTTGCATCTTTACTTTTCCAATCTATATCATAAAATACCAAAAATATATTTATCTTATCATACTATCTCTATCAGATCTCACTTTCGCAATGTGTCCATGAAGGGATTGACAACCCCTTTATTGCGTTGGTTGCGAGTTTTTTGTTTGTTTGTGTAGGTGCATGGGACTTTTGAGGAGCCTCCTACTGGATTGATACCTTGGTTCTCAAAAACTGAGGAAATACTTACGCTACTATTGCTGCATCACCCTTTCCTCTTCAAGGAAAACCAACGCAAGCTCAAGACATAGCAAACATCTGACAGTGAGGATGAGGACTTCACTGCTAATGAGGCCACTTCCAAGAAGAAGGTGATGAAGAAAGAGTATGTTGCTGCCACAAAGCCTGGTGCTCAGAAGAAAGCTCCACCTAGGAGAGTACCCATGTCAAAACCCAGGAAAGTTCCAACTGAAAAGGCTATGCAGTTTACTATTGAGCAGTCAGATGATGATGAGGCTACTAAGGATGGCAAGAAGAAGAAGAGAGCTAGAACAACCACTGTGAGAGTGCTTGGACATCCTTCCATGAGAAGGAGTGATGATGAAGAAGATGAGGAGGAGGAAGATCCTGTTGCACCTCCTACCAAGACTCAGAAGCTTATGGGGGATGCCATAAGGACTGGGGTTGCTCCATCTAAGCCCAAGTCTGCCCCAAGCCTTTAGCTCAAGCTCAAGCTCCCAAACCATCTACACCAAAGAGATCAACAAGAAACATCCCTGCTACTGAGAAGAATAAGGCCCCGGCGCCTGAAGCTCAAGAAGATGATGAGTCACTAGTACTCCGAAAACTAAAGCCCAAGATTCCAGATCATAGTGATGACCATCCTGTGGAAGAGAATATGAAGCTAAGAAAGGATGCAGGTCTGAGACTCTGGAGACAGACTGATCCATATGCCACCAGGAGGAGAATTGTTGTGGACTACCACTTTGACACAAAGGAACAACCGGATTTCTATGAGACAATCTTGTTGGACAAGAAGCCCATTATGTGTGATATGAAATGGGTTGACTGGAAGTACATTGATGACAATGAGGACTATTTCCCAGGTGTGCATGAAAGTTTCAGAATGAATGGTGTTGACACATTTGTTGGTCAGAAGTAAGTAGAACGATGACATGATCATGCAATTCTACTCCACTGCTCACTTCTATCCTGATGGAAAGATTGTCTGGATGTCTGAAGGTACAAGGTATCAATCAACAATCTCAGAATGGGCCAAACTGGTCAATGCCCCAAAGGAAGAGGAAAATGATATTGATGTGTATGGCAACCCAAGGAAGGATCACAACTCCATGGCTCGCATGTACAAGGAAATCCCTGATAAAGCCTTGGAGACTCACAAGTTTGGATCCATCTACAATCTGTTGTCTGGTTTGACCACTATCAACACTATCTTGAGGCACACTCTTTTGCCCAAGTCAGGATCATAGAATGATCTGTGGTCACTCAATCAATTTGCTACACATGTTTGATGTGCCACAAACGTTCAAGGTGATGAGCTTGATTGTTGAGACTGTGAAGAGAACATCTGCTGATCAAAAGACATCTTGTGGACATGCCCCTCACATTCATATGTTGATCAACTCCAACATGGGAACTGGGACATATCTTCTTGACAGAGAGCATCTTACCCTCAGGCCAGATTTTGAGGACAACGAGGTTGTCATGGATGCATCCCAACCTACTTGTGCAGAAGCCCAGGAGAAGAGAGAGAAAGCAAAGGCTGCAAAAGCAGCAAAGGCAGCAAGTGCACTAGATGCTTCCACAGTCATGCTCAGACCAAGGCACCAAGCAATACCAAATCAGTTATCTGCTTGAGGCTACAGTGAGAATTGAGAAGGGCTTGCCCACCCTGACTCAAAATCGAGAGAGTCTTGAGAGGATCATTGAGACTAAACTCCATGACCTAGATATGAAGGTCACTGAGATACAGACCACAATGGAGAAGCTCCAAGAAGAAGCTGAGGACAGAGAGGATAAACCAACTACAAATACTTTTCAGAGAGTGCCAAGGGCACAAAGGTCATTAGTAGTGCCAGTTGTCGGAGACTCCAGGACTACTACTTCAGCACCTGCAGCAACTGCCACGGTTGTACCTCCAGTTGCAACCTCTCCAGCTCCACAGACCTCTACTAAAGCTTTTGCAGATGCCCACCTCTCCACGCCGTCTACGCACACCGGAGCGACAAGCTAGAAGACCTCTTCAGGAGCTCCGGAGATCGTGCCTAGAGTGTCGTATAGCACTATACATTTTTGAACTTTTTGGTAACTTGTTGCCAAAGGGGGAGAAAGTGTATGGATCATTAGGCTGAGAGAGAGTGTGTGTGTGTGTGTGTGTGTCTGTGTGTGTGTGTGTTTTGCCTTTTATTTGCCTCTCTTGCTACTTTGATTGTTTGGTTGTTTGATTCCTATGCTACTATTTGTGTTATGCTCGTGAGATACTTATGTGATCATGTGTTTGATCATACTATGCTTAATGTGTGCTTGCATGCTTATATCCATGAATATTTGTGTATAATCAATCACTTGTACCCTTGGTGATGAGTGCATGTTATTTAACTCTTATCATTTTTAGCGCTCCACCAAGATGTATGTGACATGGAAGAGTAACCCATGATCCTAATCGATTGTGCATTTGCATTCAAACACAAATTTTAAATAATGCACAAATTTAGGGGGAGCTCCTGCTTATCACATACTTCTCAAAGCGACAATGTATTCCATTCATATTATCATTTGTCGAAGCATTGATCTATATGTTGTCATCAATTACCAAAAAGGGGGAGATTGAAAGTGCAACTAATCCCCGGGTGGTTTTGGTAATTCATAACAACATATAGATCATTGAACTAATGATCATTCAAGTTGATTATTTCATAGAGTTCAATGATTGGCATGGCATGGACTAGATATGTGGACCCCTCAAAATGCTAAGGACAAAGATTGACAAAAGCTCAAGACTCTTCATTTCTATTGTAGTGATCCAAGATCACATTGAGTCCATAGGAAAATCCAATACTATTAAAAGGCGATGAGGTGTTGCTTAATGGTCTACTTGCTCAAGTGCTTAGTGATATTGCTCCAAAACCCTCATTCCAAATATGTCAAAAACTCAAAGTCAAACTCGGCCCCACTGATTTGATCTATCTGGCATCATCGAGTTCTTTTGACATAGCCACTGCCAGAAACCCTAACAGTTCAGTCACACCGATATGGATCTCGGTCTCGCCGAGATGGCCTTGCATTCTCCCTGTGACACGTTGCACTCTTTCGGTCTCACCGAGTCAGTGCAATCGATCACACCGAGTTTGCCAGTTGTCATTCGCTCTGTTGTCCTATTACTTCATTTCGGTCACATCAAGTTGATGTAATTGGTCACACCGAGTTGATGTTTGCCCTAGCCATAGCACATCGGTCGCACCGAGTTGTTATAGTCGGTCCCACCTAGATCCCTAACGTTCACATTTTGAACTGAATCGGTCTCACCGAGTTCCTCTATTCAGTCTGACCCAGTTGGGTCAAATGTGTGTAACGGTTGAATTTTGTGTGGAGGCTATATATACCACTCCACCCCCATCTCCATTTGAGAGAGAGCCATCAGAACGTTCCTACACTTCCACTACTCATTTTCTAAGAGAGAGAACCACCTACTCATGTGTTGAGACCAATATATACCAATCCTACCACAAGAACCTTGATCTGTAGCCTTCCCCAAGTTGCTTTCCACTCAAATCATCTTTCCACCATATCCAAATCTGTGTGAGAGAGTTGAGTGTTGGGGAGACTATCATTTGAATCACAAGAGCAAGTAGTTCATCATTAACACACCGTCTATTACCTTTTGGAGAGTGGTGTCTCCTATATTGGTTAGGTGTCACTTGGGAGCCTCCAACAAGATGTGGAGTTGAACCAAGGAGGTTGTAAGGGCAAGGAGATCGCCTACTTCGTGAAGATCTACCCGAGTGAGGCAAGTCCTTCGTGGGTGATGGACATGGTGGGATAGACAAGGTTGCTTCTTCTTGGACCCTTCGTGGGTGGAGCCCACCGTGGACTCGCGCAACTGTTACCCTTCGTGGGTTGAAGTATCCATCAACATGGACATATGATAGCACCACCTATCGTAAACCACGCCAAAAATCTTCGTGTCTACATTGCGTTTGCCTTCTCCAAACCCTTCCCTTTACCTTCATATGCAATGTTTTACATTCCGCTGCTACACTCTTAGGATTGCATGTGTAGGTTGATTGCTTGACTTGTACTAGTTGATAAAATCTGCCAACACTTAAAATTGGGAAAAGGCTAGATTTTTATTTGGTCAAGTAGTCTAATCACCCCCCTCTAGACCTACTTTCGATCCTACACCTGCATATGGGTGTTCTGATGCAAAGCACGCTGTTTGGTTGCACACGTAGACTGGTTCTAGTTAACTTGTACCCTATGTAATGATCTTACCATCTACTACCCTCCCAAGTGCTCACTCCATTACATATGATTACAACAATCACATGAGTAAAACAACACTAGAATCATGACGAACTGGACGACAATTATGCAATTCTTCAACCCACACAATCTACTTCCTTGTCTTGTACCCCCCTTCAGGGCAGCAACCTTGGGAACCTGTTCATCGTTGGTGTTATATTCTTCGAGCAGGTATTGGTGGTAGTCATCATGCGCCTGCTGTCTACTCTTAAACCCTCCTAGATACGAGTTCCTAGGTAAACCTTAACTTGTTTATTGCATGTTGCCCATTAATCGTATACTCTTGGAACCCTACCTTTGTAGACAACATACCTTCACTTGTAGATTGGCAAGAGAGCTACAATTGAAGCAACAAAGCAAATGAACACAACATCTGGAAGATAAAATACATAGACATGCATGCTCACATAAGGTAGCACAAGTTCGTCCTAACTACTATGGTGTCATCTAATGTTGTTAGAAACTGCGTCGGTATTTCCCCAAAGAGGAAGGGATTGAAGGAAATATGCCCTAGAGGCAATAATAAAGTTATTATTTATTTCCTTATATCATGATAAATGTTTATTATTCATGCTAGAATTGTATTAACCGGAAACATGATACATGTGTGAATACATAGACAAACATAATGTCATTAGTATGCCTCTACTTGACTAGCTCATTAATCAAAGATGATTATGTTTCCTAACCATATACATGGGTTGTCATTTGATTAACGGGATCACATCATTATGAGAATGATGTGATTGACTTGACCCATTCCGTTAGCCTAGCACTTGATCGTTTAGTATGTTGCTATTGCTTTCTTCATGACTTATACAAAGTTCCTACAACTATGAGATTATGCAACTCCCTTTTACCGGAGGAACACTTTGTGTGCTACCAAACGTCACAAAGTAACTGGGTGATTATAAAGGTGCTCTACAGGTGTCTCCGAAGGTACATGTTGGGTTGGTGTATTTCGAGATTAGGTTTTGTCACTCCGATTGTCGGTAAGGTATCTCTGGGCCCTCTCGGTAATACACATCACTTAAGCCTTGCAAGCATTGTAACTAATGAGTTAGTTACGGGATGATGTATTACAGAACGAGTAAAGAGACTTGCCGGTAACGAGATTGAACTAGGTATTGGATACCGACGATCGAATCTCGGGCAAGTAACATACCGATGACAAAGGGAACAACGTATGTTGTTATGCGGTTTGACCGATAAAGATCTTCGTAGAATATGTAGGAGCCAATATGAACATCCAGGTTCCACTATTGGTTATTGACCGGAAACAGTTCTAGGTCTTGTCTACATAGTTCTCGAACCCGTAGGGTCCGCACGCTTAACGTTACGATGACAGTTTTATTATGAGTTTATGAGTTTTGATGTACCGAAGGAGTTCGGAGTCCCGAATGAGATCGGGGACATGACGAGGAGTCTCGAAATGGTCGAGACGTAAAGATCGATATATTGGACGACTATATTCGGACATCGGAAAGGTTCCGAGTGATTCGGGTATTTTTTCGGAGTACCGGGGAGTTACGGGAATACGGGGAAGAGTATTGGGCCTTAATGGGCCTTAGTGGGAAGGAGCCAGGAGGTGGCGCGCGCCCCTCCCAAGCCCAGTCCGAATTGGACAAGGGGTTTGGGGCGCGGCCCTCCTCTCCCTTCCTTCTCCACTTCCCTCCTTTCCCCCCTTCTCCTAGTTGGACTAGGAAAGAAGGAGTCCTACTCCCGATGGGAGTAGGACTCCCCTTGGCGCGCCCTCCTCCTAGGGCCGGCCTCCTCCTCCCTTGCTCCTTTATATACGGGGGCAGGGGGACACCCCAGGACACACAAGTTGATCTACAGATCGTTCTTTAGCCGTGTGCGGTGCCCCCCTCCATCATATTCCACCTTGATCATATCGTCGCGGAGTTTAGGCAAAGCCCTGCGCCGGTAGAGCATCATCATCGTCACCACGCCGTCGTGCTGACGGAACTCATCCCCGACACTTTGCTGGATCGGACTCCGGGGATCGTCATCGAGCTGAACGTGTGCTGAACTCGGAGGTACCGTACGTTCGGTACTTGGATCGGTCGGATCGTGAAGACGTACGACTACATCAACCGCGTTGTCATAACGCTTCCGCTTACGGTTACGAGGGTATGTGGACAATACTCTCCCCTCTTGTTGCTATGCGATCACCATGATCTTGCGTGTACGTAGGATTTTTTTTTGAAATTACTACGTTCCCCAACAATGGTATCAGAGCCTGGTTTTATGTGTTGATGTTATATGCACGAGTAGAACACAAGTGAGTTGTGGGCGATACAAGTCATACTGCTTACCAGCATGTCATACTTTGGTTCGGCGGTATTGTTGGATGAAGCGGCCCAGACCGACATTACGCGCACGCTTACGCGAGACTGGTTCTACCGACGTGCTTTGTACACAGGTGGCTGGCGGGTGTCAGTTTCTCCAACTTTAGTTGAACCGAGTGTGGCTACGCCCGGTCCTTGCGAAGGTTAAAACGGCACTAACTTGACGAACTATCATTGTGGTTTTGATGCGTAGGTAAGAACGGTTCTTGCTCAGCCCGTAGCAGCCACGTAAAACTTGCAACAACAAAGTAGATGGCATCAAACTTGTTTTTGCAGGGCATGTTGTGATGTGATATGGTCAAGACGTGATGAGATATAAGTTGTTGTATGAGATGATCATGTTTTCTTGAAGTTATCGGCAACTGGCAGAAGCCCTATGGTTGTCTCTTTGTTGCATAAAGATGCAAGTGCCAAATAATTGATTTACTTTATCGCTATGCGATAGCAATAGTTGCAAGAGCAATAGTTGGCGAGACGACCATGTGACGACACATTGATATAGATCAAGATGATGAAGATCATGGTGTCGTGCCGGTAATGATAGAGATCATGACAGTACTTTGGAGATGGAGATCAAAGGCGCAAGATGATCATGGCCATATTATATCACATATTTTGATTGCATATGATGTTTATCTGTTATACATCTTATTCTGCTTTGTTTGACGGTAGTATTTTAAGATGATCTCTCACTAATTATCAAGAAGTGTTCTCCCTGAGTATGCACCGTTGCCAAAGTTCGTCGTGCCGAGACACCATGTGATGATCGGGTGTGATAAGCTCTACGTCCATCTACAACGGGTGCAAGCCAGTTTTGCACACGCAGAATACTCAGGTTAAACTTGACAAGCCTAGCATATGCAGATATGGCCTTGAAACACAGAGACCGAAAGGTCGAGCGTGAATCATATAGTAGATATGATCAACATAGTGATGTTCACCATTGAAAACTACTCCATCTCACGTGATGATCGGTTCTGGTTTAGTTGATTTGGATCACGTGATCACTTAGATGACTAGAGAGATGTCTGTCTAAGTGGGAGTTCTTAAGTAATATGATTAATTGAACTTAAATTTATCATGAACTTAGTCCTGGTAGTATTTTTTCAATTATGCTCGCGTTGTTGCTTTCATATGTTTATTTTGATATGTTCCTAGAGAAAACTGTGTTGAAAGATGTTAGTAGCAATGATGCAGATTGGATCCGTGATCTGAGGTTTATCCTCATTGCTGCACAGAAGAATTGTGTCCTTAATGCACCGCTAGGTGACAGACCTATTGCAGGAGCAGATGCAGACGTTATGAACGTTTGGCTAGCTCAATATGATGACTACTTGATAGTTTAGTGCACCATGCTTAACGGCTTAGAATCGGGACTTCAAAGACGTTTTGAATGTCATGGACCATATGAGATGATCCAGGAATTGAAGTTAATATTTCAAGCAAATACCTGAGTTGAGAGATATGAAGTCTCCAACAAGTTCTATAGCTAAAAGATGGAGGAGAATCGCTCAACTAGTGAGCATGTGCTCAGATTGTCTTGGTACTACAATCGCTTGAATCAAGTGGGAGTTAATCTTCCAGATAAGATAGTGATTGACAGAGTTCTCTAGTCACCATCACCAAGTTAGTAGAACTTCGTGATAAACTATAATATGCAAGGGATGACGAAAGTGATTCCCAAGCTCTTCGTGATGCTGAAATCGACGAAGGTAGAAATCAAGAAAAACATCAAGTGTTGATGGTTAACAAGATCACTAGTTTCAAGAAAAGGGCAAAGGGATAGAAGGGGAACTTCAAAAAGAACGACAAGCAAGTTGCTGCTCCCACGAAGAAGCCCAAAGCTGGACCAAAGCCTGAAACTAAGTTATTCTACTGCAAAGGAAATGGTCACTGGAAGCGGAAATGCCCTGAATATTTGGTGGATAAGAAGGATGGCAAAGTGAACAAGAGTATATTTGATATACAGGTTATTGATGTGTGCCTTACTAGTGTTTATAGTTGCCCCTGAGTATTTGATACTTGTTCAGTTGCTAAGATTAGTAACTCGAAACAGGAGTTACAGAATAAACAGAGACTAGTTGAAGGGGAAGTGACGATGAGTGTTGGAAGTAGTTCCAAGATTGATATGATCATCATCGCACACTCCCTATACTTTCGGGATAGTGTTAAACCTAAATAAATGTTATTTGGCATTTGCGTTGAGCAGGAATATGATTTGATCATGTTTATTGCAATACGGTTATTCATTTAAAGTAAGAGAATATTGTTATTCTGTTTACATGAATAAAACCTTCAAATGGGCATACAACCAATGAAAATAGTTTGTTGGATCTCGATCGTAGTGATACACATATTCATAATATTGATGCCAAAAGATGCAAAGTTAATAATGATAGTGCAACTTGTTTGTGGCACTGCCGTTTGGGTCATATCGGTGTAAAGCGCATGAAGAAACTCCAAAAGATGGATTTTCGGAATCACTTGGTTATGATTCATTTGATGCTTGCGAACCGTGCCTTTTGGGCAAGATGACTAAAACTCCGTTCTTCAGAACAATGGAACGAGCTACTGACTTGTTGGAAATAATACATACCGATGTATGCGATCCAATGAGTATTGATGCTCGTGGCAAGTATCGTTATTTTCTGACCTTCACAAAGATGATTTGAGCAGATATGAGTATATCTACTTAATGAAGCACAAGTCTGAAACATTTGAAAAGTTCAAAGAATTTCAGAGTGAAGTGGAGAATCATCGTAACAAGAAAATAAAGTTTCTGTGATTTGATCGCGGAGACAAATATTTGAGTTACGAGTTTGGTCTTCAACTAAAACAATGTGGAATAGTTTCACAAACTCATGCCACCTGGAACACCACAATGTAATGGTGTGTCCGAACGTCGTAATCGTACTTTACTAGATATGGTGCGATCTATGATATCTCTTATCAGTTTACCACTATCGTTTTGGGGTTATGCATTAGAGACAGCTGCATTCACGTTTAATAGGGCACCATCTAAATCCGTTAAGACGACACCGTATGAGCTATGGTTTAGCAGTAAACATAAGCTGTCATTTCTTAAAGTTTGGAGTTGCGATGCTTATATGAAAAAGGTTTTCAACCTGATAAGCTCGAACCCAAATCGGAGAAGTGTGTCTTCATAGAATACCCAAAGGAAACTGTTGGGCACTCCTTCTATCACAGATCCAAAGACAAAACATTCGTTGCTAATAATGGATCCTTTCTAGAGAAGGAGTTTCTCTCGAAAGAAGTGAGTGGGAGGAAAGTAGAACTTGATGAGGTAAATGTACCTGCACCTTATTTGGAAAGTAGTTCATCACAGAAATCTATTCCTGTGACTACTACACTAATTAGTGAGGAAGCTAATGATGATGATCATGAAACTTCAGATCAAGTTACTACAGAACCTCGTAGGTCTTCCAAAGTACGGTCTGCACCAGAGTGGTACGGTAATCCTATTCTGAAGGTCATGTTACTTGACCATGACGAACCTACGAACTATGAGGAAGCGATGATGAGCCTAGATTCCGCGAAATGGTTTGAGGCCATGAAATCTGAGATGGGATCCATGTATGAGAACAAAGTATGGACTTTGATTGACTTGCCCAAATGATCAGCGAGCCATTGAGATTAAATGGATTTTTAAGAGGAAGACGGACGTGATAGTAGTGTTACTATCTATAAAGCTAGAATTGTCGCAAAAGGTTTTTCGACAAGTTCAAGGTGTTGACTACGATGAGAGTTTCTCACTCGTATCTATGCTTAAGTCTGTCCGAATCATGTTAGCAATTGCCGCATTTTATGAAATCTGGCAAATGGATAAACAAAACTGCATTCCTTAATGGATTTATTAAAGAAGAGTTGTATATGATGCAACCAGAAGGTTTTGTCAATCCTAAAGGTGCTAACAAAATGTGCAAGCTCCAGCGATCCATCTATGGACTGGTGCAAGCATCTCGGAGTTGGAATATACAATTTGATAAGTTGATCAAAGCATATAGTTTTATACAGACTAGCGGTGAAGCCTATATTTACAAGAAAGTGAGTGAGAGCACTACAACATTTCTGATAAGTATATGTGTATGACATATTGTTGATCGGAAATAATGTAGAATTATTCTGCAAAGCATAAAGGAGTGTTTGAAAGGAGTTTTTCAAAGAAAGACCTCGGTGAAGCTGCTTACATATTGAGCATCAAGATCTACAGAGATAGATCGAGACGCTTGATAAGTTTTTTCAATGAGTACATACCTTGACAAGATTTTGAAGTAGTTCAAAATGGAACAGTCAAAGAAAGAGTTTTTGCCTGTGTTACAAGGTGTGAAATTGAGTAAGACTCAAAGACCGACCACGGCAGAAGATAGAAAGAGAATGAAATTCATTCCCTATGCCTTGGCCATAGGTTCTATAAAGTATGCTATGTTGTGTACCAGATCTATTATATACCCTACACTGTTTTGGCAAGGGAGTGCAATAGTGATCTAGGAGTAGATCACTGGACATTGGTCAAAATTATCCTTAGTGGAATAAGGATATGTTTCTCGATTATGGAGGTGACAAAAGGTTCGTCGTAAAGGGTTACGTCGATATAAGTCTTGGCACTGATCTAGATGACTCTAAGTCTTAATCTGGATACATATCGAAAGTGGGAGCAATTAGCTAGAGTAGCTCCGTGCAGAGCATTGTAGACATAGAATATTTGCAAAATACACACGACTCTGAATGTGACAGACCCGTTGACTAAAGTTCTCTCACGAGCAAAACATGATCATACCTTAGTACTCTTTGGGTGTTAATCACATAGCGATGTGAACTAGATTATTGACTCTAGTAAACCCTTTGGGTGTTGGTCACATGACGATGTGAACTATGGGTGCTAATCACATGGTGATGTGAATTATTGGTGTTAAATCACATGGCGATGTGAACTAGATTATTGACTCTAGTGCAAGTGGGAGACTGAAGGAAATATGCCCTAGAGGCAATAATAAAGTTATTATTTATTTCCTTATATCATGATAAATGTTTATTATTCATGCTAGAATTGTATTAACCGGAAACATGATACATGTGTGAATACATAGACAAACATAATGTCACTAGTATGCCTCTATTTGACTAGCTCATTAATCAAAGATGGTTATGTTTCCTAACCATATACATGGGTTGTCATTTGATTAACGGGATCACATCATTAGGAGAATGATGTGATTGACTTGACCCATTCCGTTAGCCTAGCACTTGATCGTTTAGTATGTTGCTATTGCTTTCTTCATGACTTATACAAAGTTCCTACAACTATGAGATTATGCAACTCCCATTTACCGGAGGAACACTTTGTGTGCTACCAAACGTCACAACGTAACTGGGTGATTATAAAGGTGCTCTACAGGTGTCTCCGAAGGTACATGTTGGGTTGGTGTATTTCGAGATTAGGTTTTGTCACTCCGATTGTCGGTAAGGTATCTCTGGGCCCTCTCGGTAATACACATCACTTAAGCCTTGCAAGCATTGTAACTAATGAGTTAGTTACGGGATGATGTATTGCGGAACGAGTAAAGAGACTTGCCGGTAACGAGATTGAACTAGGTATTGGATACCGACGATCGAATCTCGGGCAAGTAACATACCGATGACAAAGGGAACAACGTATGTTGTTATGCGGTTTGACCGATAAAGATCTTCGTAGAATATGTAGGAGCCAATATGAACATCCAGGTTCCACTATTGGTTATTGACCGGAAACAGTTCTAGGTCTTGTCTACATAGTTCTCGAACCCGTAGGGTCCGCACGCTTAATGTTACGATGACAGTTTTATTATGAGTTTATGAGTTTTGATGTACCTAAGGAGTTCGGAGTCCCGGATGAGATCGGGGACATGACGAGGAGTCTCGAAATGGTCGAGACATAAAGATCGATATATTGGACGACTATATTCGGACATCGGAAATGTTCCGAGTGATTCGGGTATTTTTCGGAGTACCGGGGAGTTACGGGAATACGGGGAAGAGTATTGGGCCTTAATGGGCCTTAGTGGGAAGGAGGCAGGAGGTGGCGCGCGCCCCTCCCAAGCCCAGTCCGAATTGGACAAGGGGTTTGGGGCGCGGCCCTCCTCTCCCTTCCTTCTCCACTTCCCTCCTTTCCCCCCTTCTCCTAGTTGGACTAGGAAAGAAGGAGTCCTACTCCCGGTGGGAGTAGGACTCCCCTTGGCGCGCCCTCCTCCTAGGGCCGGCCTCCTCCTCCCTTGCTCCTTTATATACGGGGGCAGGGGGACACCCCAGGACACACAAGTTGATCTACAGATCGTTCTTTAGCCGTGTGCGGTGCCCCCCTCCATCATATTCCACATTGATCATATCGTCGCGGAGTTTAGGCAAAGCCCTGCGCCGGTAGAGCATCATCATCGTCACCACGCCGTCGTGCTGACGGAACTCATCCCCGACACTTTGCTGGATCGGAGTCCGGGGATCGTCATCGAGCTGAACGTGTGCTGAACTCGGAGGTACCGTACGTTCGGTACTTGGATCGGTCGGATCGTGAAGACGTACGACTACATCAACCGCGTTGTCATAACGCTTCCGCTTACGGTTACGAGGGTATGTGGACAATACTCTCCCCTCTTGTTGATATGCGATCACCATGATCTTGCGTGTACGTAGGATTTTTTTTTGAAATTACTACGTTCCCCAACAGGGATGATGCAACACAACTACAGTAGGTATTTCCCTTAGTTATGAAACCAAGGTATCAATCCAGTAGGAGGACCAAGCCAGGCTATGTAAACTGTACCTACACACAAAGAACAAGTACTTACAACCCGACGCGTAAGAGGGGTTGTCAATCCCTCTCGGGTAAAAGATTGGTAAATAGATAGATTGGTGGATGCAAATAGAATAACGGCAAATAAAATTCAGCGAGGTACTTTCGGGTTTTTAATAATATAGATCTAAAAATAAAAGGTGCAAATAAAGAAAAAGGCAAACAACGATGTAGGTTTGAAAGTATATGATGGGAAAATAGACCCGAGGGCCGTAGATTTCACTAGTGGCTTCTCTCAAGAAAATAACACATGGTGGGTAACAAATTACTGTTGGGAAATTGATAGAAAATCGAATAATTATGATGATATCCAAGGAAATGATCAATATATAGGCATCACGTCCAAGATTAGTAGACCGAAATGATTCTGCATCTACTACTATTACCCCACACATGGACTGCTATCCAGCATGCATCTAGTGTATTAAGTTCATGGAGAAATGGAGTAATGTAATAAGAATGATGACATGGTGTAGACGAGATCTATTCATGTAGGAATAGCCCCTATCTTGTTATCCTTAATGGCAACGATACATGCGTGCCTTGCTGCCCCTTCTGTCACCGGGAAAGAACACCACAAGATCGAACCCCTCTTCCCATGGCAAGAAAAATCGATCTAGTTGGCCTAACTAAACCAAAGATTCCAAGAAGAAATACGAGGCTATAAATAATCATGCATATAAGAGATCAAAGAAGACTCAAATAATATTCATGGATATAGATTTGATCATAAACTCAAAGTTCATCGGATCCCAACAAACACACCGCAAAGGGTCATTACATCAAATAGATCTCCAAGAGACCATTGTATTGAGAATCAAAAGAGAGAGAGGAAGCCATCTAGCTACTGCCCACAGACTAGTCGGTCTATGGTGGACTACTCATGCATCATCGGAGAGGCACCAATGAGGATGATGAACCCCTCCGTGATGGTGTAGATTGGATCTCGTGGTTCTGGAACTTGCGGCGGCTGGAATTGTGTTTCATCGACTCCCCTAGGGTTTCTGGAATACGGAAATAATTCGCTACCCATGGTGGTAGCTACGCACGACCCTAATTTCTATCTCTACTTATTTTGGAAAATTATTTTGGACTATGAAAAATAACTCTATAACGAAAATATCATGACTTTGGACCAACCAGGCAAGCAAACATGCAAATATGCCAAAAAGTCAAGCAAAAAGATCGAGAAAAGTGAGAAAAGGCCCTTTCTACACAACGAAAAGGCACTTGTGTCAAAAAGAAAATAAAAAGACAAAGAGAAGTGAAATATAGCCATTTCTATAAAGCAAAAATGCACTTGTGCCAATGCAATAATCAATCCGACACCTCTTATATAAAAAGGCACTTATGCCAAAGGGTGTGAGCCGCCACCATGCATGCGTAGCTACCACCATGCATAGGAAATCACCTTTCTTCTGGAATATTTGGATATTTATAGAGTAGAGAGGTGGTGGAGGAGACCCCCGTGGGCCCCACAACCCCCTGGGCGCGCCCCTGGTGAGTTGTGGTCCCCATGGACCTCTCCCCATGTGCTTTCTTGGTCCCCAAGGTGTCTTCTGGTCCAAAAGAAATCTCCAAAAAGTTTCATTGCGTTTGGACTCCGTTTGATATGGATATTCCCCGAAGTAAAAAACAAGCAAAAAACAGCAACTGGCACTAGGCATTATCTCAATAGGTTAGCCCCCAAAAATGATATGTGCTGCAAAATGAATATAAAACATCCAAGAATGATAATATAACAACATGGAACAAGCAAAAATTATAGATACATTGGAGACGTATCATCATCCTACCACCAGATCCAAAAGAGGGTGTTATCCTACCAACGCAAGTTTGCCATCAATGTGAGGGGTTTGTACAGACCACCACATCAAAATATACAGGCCAACACCAAGAGTTTTTCAAGCCTATCTACCACAAAATGTACACCGTCATCATCATCGTCGATCAACATGCTGCATGCCGTCACCACCACCACCACCAAAGCAGCTCTAGAAGTAGTGCTTGCCCAGCTAGGTCCTCAGCTAGAGCACCCTATGGGCTTTTGCCATGGCAACAAACCCAACACCCTGAACCTTGTTGTCCACTAGGTGGAATAGCAACCATCAAAGCCTTTGGACTGAAGCCACATTACCCCATGACAGCGGTGTACAACTCAGGGTGGACGTCGACCGACTTGCTCTCCATAATGGCGGTTGCCACCTCCTTCACAACCTTAGTCATGCTAGTAACATGGTTAGCTCCTCCTCTGTCAACCCATCCTTCTTCCTGTTCCCATCGAGCACAGGAACACGACCACCAACCTTTTCAGGAACATCAACGTTGATGGTGTCTGACTCCCAGGTGTTTGGCTACTCGAGCATAGGCGAACCGAGCGATTGGCCAGAGCCCGTGGCATGCTTGCTGTAGCCCATACGAGAAGATCTGCTGCATTTGCGCATAGTTCTGATGGGAGTGTTGAGGAACTCAGCGTTCTTAAGGTGGTCCTAACACAGAAACAAAGCGTTGTTAGTGATGTTAGTTGTGCTGGTCACGATCAAGATGGTAAACTAGTGCATAAAGTGGTATATTTGATCTAACCATGGTGTGGCATTGGTAGTGCTCGGACTCCAACAGAATCGTTAAGGTGTCCTGATCCCATTATGCGCCGCCGAGGTCTCTCAGCTTGGTCATCGGATACACCTGGCTCTCCACTTCCTGAGGTGGTTGAACACCTGGGTTGAGGTCACCTCTTGGCCACATAAATTGAAGGCCCGCTTTGCAAAATTGTTCAGGTGCACCTCCTTGAAACCCTTGTTAGTCCTCACCCCATTGGATATTATCTCACACATCTTGTTAAGCAGGAAGGTGGACAAGAAAATTTACCACTTCATTCTGTTCCCCCTCCCAGAGACCTCCTTTCCAGCCTTGACGGTTGCCTTATGTGCGGCAATAGTTGCAGCATTAGGCATGGCCATCACAAATGCTGGCTGAACATGCACCTCTAACACCTTTGAATCCCGAGGCATCTCTTCAGGCTAGAAGTCCTCGGCATAGGACAAAATGCACTGACCCGATAGAACAATGGCTTGACTAAAGTCTTGGGTGCTCATGTCCTATAATGGTTAGGATCAGTACTAGTATGACATAACACTATACATAGATCATATATGTCCATGTGTGGATGTGGTATGATCAACACTGGCCAAGTTCAAAGCACAATTCATACCACAGACATACAAGAATGTGTTCCAGGCATTAAACTCGACCACCACAGCTACATATCGACCATACTAGCATCCTACCACACTACACATGCTCAAATTTACATGACATAACCAGATCTACGATAGTATCATCGGAGCCGAAATAAAAAGCATCATGAAATGGGACTACCAAACCCAACTGTTCTAGCAATCCATCACCAGTATCTACCACAACATTACATGGTCACAGATCGACACTCTACAATGCTACTAGTGCTCATAGATCTATTGATGCTCACAAATAAAAGCTACAATGAGGAGGGGGGTGGGGGGTGGTTGATAGAACTTACAACCCACAGAGAGCAGGGTGTTGACGCGGAAGTTGTCGGAGAAGATAGCTCACTTACCTATTGGTTGTCGACAAAATCGCCCGAGACAGAGAGTGTGGAAGGGAAATCGGCGGTTAACCGATGAGGCTAAATAGGGTGTCCGATTAGGCAGGAGGTGACCCAATTCCTCCCGCAACTTTTTCCGCGCACGCGCATAAGCTCGTGCCATCCCCTCCTCATATCAGCTCGGCGTGACGTGCCTCTCCTTGGCACGCCGTGAGCTTGGCTTGGAGAAAACTGTTGATTTAGCCGTTCCCGCTAGGCCTAACCGAGCGCTGATTTAATAAGGTCCGTGCGATGCTGTGCCAAACAGTAAAAACAAACAACCAAATGAGTCAAATTTATATCTAACGAGCCTGGTCCAGACTTATGCAGGTAACCAAACACATCCTAAGGTAAGAGGAAAATCTATTTTTTTTAATAAAAATCCTAAGGTTGGGGAAGGAACACAGCCCCGCAGTTTGCCCGTTGCAGCGGCACAGCATCGCGGCGGAGTCGCGTGCGTCCTGCCACTTCCCCACAAGCGAAAACAGGACAGGTTTGACCCCCACACCACTACTGCCCAACCTCTCCACACCTCGAAGCCGCACCCAGACGCGCAACGCATTTCCTCCCCCTCCCCCCGCTTGCGAGAAGAAGCGCGAGAGACCCCCGAGAGAACCCTCCAGATGCAGCCGGCCGCCGCCGAGATGCAGCCGCCCGTCGGCTCCCCCACCGCCGCTCCCCAATCCGAGACCCAGCACCCGCTGTCTACCCCCGATCCCTCCTCCCCCCCTGCGCCCGCACCGGCGCCGGCCCCGGCCCCCGAGGCGGCGGCCGATCCGCCCTCGTCCGCGCCCGCCCTGGCGCCGGTGCAGCTGCAGCCGCAGCAGCAGCACAAGACCGTCACGTGGAGCGAGAAGCTCACGTCCGAGTCGCCCACCTACCTGCCGACCGCCGCCTCCGCGGAGGCCAGCCAGTACGTCTCCCGCGGGCCCGCCGCCTCCTCCTCCAAGGGTAATAACGACCCGCTGATCCGGCCTCCGCCATGCTCGGTTTAGCACGGTACTCTCGGCTCTGATCCCCGTTTTTGGTGTCGGTGTACCGCAGGCGCGGTGGAGGCGATGAAGGACACCCTGTCGAGGTGGGGGAAGTCCATGGCGGAGACCACCAGCATGGTCGAGAGCCTCAGCCGCGACACGTGGCAGCACTGTGAGATCTCAGCGCCCTGACCCGCCTACGTTTCCTTACGGAATATACTTTACTTTGTTCTTCGTTTGTTTGTGAGATTCATTTCTTGAGGGGCGGGGTTGGGTGCCATGGGCCAAGGTTGTAGGCTTTTAGTAGCTTTTTAAGGATGGAAGAAATGATGAGTACCGAATATGAAGTTGTAAAGTAAACCCCAGGAGATTCCTTCATGTAGTTGTGGGGATTGGAATAGCTGGTGGAGAAGGATGAGTATCTTTGTCCTGAGAAAAGAAAGCACCTAAATATTGGGTTTAGTTTTACATGCCGCACATACTTGTGACCATTTTCCCCTAAACTTATAATTCTGCTGACAAACTTAATAAGAGTTCTCAGATAGTTCAGTATTTGTTTCCTAGGAGTAGTTAATATCCATATAAAATTTCCAGTATATAGAACGCTTAATCGTTTCATACTTATGGAGATAGCATACTTAATCATTTATGTAAAGCTATTTTTTGCGTGTTTCTTCGGTATATCCAGTTCCGTCACGTGTCTGAACTTTGTGATGTTTCTACTGATGGAATAGTCGCAGTGGCATTACGTATAAGAGATTTAACGAATGAATTCTTCATTTCAAACGAGCATATGCATATAGGTTGTCCTTCCTGTAAATTAGCACACATTCCTTGGGAAGAATAGAAACCACTTAAGGAGAAACATGCCATATTAACATTAGATTTGCTCCCACCTTTTAGATACCAACCTCCTTGAGGGGCTTAGGGTTAAACATCTAGCTCTGTAGAACCAGCAATAGATTTTGTGTGTTAATTTACTTTGTACCAGCAGACTTATAAGTAGGGAGAAAGTGAAACTTGTAGCTGTACTGGCGGCCTTCTTCATCTTTTGAACAATTCAATAACCATAATAAATTTCCAGTATGTAGTATGCTTAGTCATTTATGCAGGGGAAGAACTAGTGATTGGACGTTTCTCCTATTTATCCGTTTACGAACAGCAGCTCTAACTTATTAGAGATCAACTACTGGATTCACCAATGCAAATCAGCATCTGCATGTGTAGCTTGTTGTTATATGCAATTAGCACGGGTTCCTTTGGAAAAATAGAGATTACTTAATGAGAATCTATGACATGTTGACGATGACATCAGATCTGCACTTACCTTTAGGTAATAACCTTCCAGTTAGGGGCTTAGGGGTAATCATCTAGCTCCAGAGAACCAGTGATACATTTTAAATGCCCATTTGTTATGGAAATAGCAAACTTTCTCTACATGAATATATTTCAAACAGAAGATTCAAGACTTCATACAGTTGGGTGCACATTTGTCGCATCAGCCACAGTATATTCTGTGTTCGATTATGCTTCTCACGATCATTGCGTCTTGAATGACCTCCCAATGGAGTTTTTTGATATCGTTAACTTGACATTTAGAATGACAAAGTTTTGGTACTTTGTAGAATGTAGATTCTAAGTTAAGAATCTCTCTTGCCTTATATAACATGTCCAATCCAATGTTCTGCATGATCTTGTATTCACCAAGGAATATACGCATGTGTTGGACTGGCAGAACTACAGTTGATATGATGAGTTTAATACTCCCTGCGTAAAGAAATATAAGAGCATTTAGATCACTACTACTTCAGTGATCTAAACGCTCTTATATTTCTTTACAGAGGGAGTAATTAATACCTTCTACACTCGTTGTTAACATGGTATGCTGTATGTCTGATAGTGCAACTTTTTTCTCTCAAACAGTCAAGACAGGGCCTAGTTTTACTGAGGCTGCTATGGGACGGCTTGCTCAAGGAACAAAGGTCTTAGCGGAAGGTGGCTATGAAAAAATATTTAAACAGACGTTCGAGATTCTGCCGGATGAGCAGCTGAAAATGTCTTATGCGTGCTATCTATCAACATCCGCTGGTCCTGTCATGGGAGTTATGTACATTTCTACAGCTAAAATTGCATTCTGCAGTGACAATCCTCTTTCTTACAAGGCGGGAAACAAAACAGAGTGGAGTTACTACAAGGTACGGGTTATTCACTTCCTCATAACGTCTGTCTAGGTCTGTATTTTGTATTTCATGTAGTGTAGCTTATTGCATGAATGGCAAAAGTGTTATTGGTTCAGAGGTTATGGTAGTTAGTGATCTTTGAATTTTAATTTGTTGTGGAAGGAAAATAGAAGGATAGAGTGGGCGCTTAAGCGATGATGCTTGTTTTACACATTTCTAGCTCTATCCAGTTTATATCTTAATTGCTAGTACATGTTTATGCATATCCTTCGTACTAAATTGTTGTTCTCCTTTCCAAAAAAAACAGGTGGTCATTCCTCTTCATCAGCTAAGAACAGCCAATCCTTCAGTGAGCAAAGTAAATCCTGCTGAAAAGTATATTCAGGTTGTCTCGGTTGAAGGGCATGAGTTCTGGTTCATGGGTTTCCTGATGTACGACAAGGCCGTGTCCAGCCTGCAAGAAGCCCTTGACGGTGCTCGGGAGTTGCAACCATAGGTAGATATCAGACGGAAGTTTCAGTTACTTCAGCCTGTAACATCCCCAGGGGCATCGCCAGTTCTCCATTCGATGTCTTCCCGCTCTGAGCGTCTCCTGTTTAAGACATATCATCCTTCATGCTGTGCCCCTTGGAGCTTTCGGTTCGGTACACTCTCGAGCTTGTATACGTGTTTGTTCTTGTTCTTTGCGTTCCCCGTGTTGTAATGATGATGATGATGATGATGATGGTATATGGGAAAAACATTGGAGCTGTCCATTTTAAATGCCTTGTGTTATCAATATTTAACTATGACATTGTAGGGTGTTTACTGCTACTTTGGTAGGCACCCAGGTCAGGGCATGCTTGGGCTGAACTGATTTTAAGATGACAATTCTGAAGGAAATTTGCAATTCGGGTAGTTGGTGTCTTTTTCTTTCTTTTGGGAGAACCGGGATAGTTGGATGCATGCAGCACGCAGTAGATTTTCCAAGCACATAAGACCATCTATTCTCTGGTTGCACAACCCAAACCTTCTGTCCGGTGGGCGGTCCGAACACTGTTCAAACAAAAAAAGACCTCCAATGCCAGATCGTTGGAAAGAAAACTGATGACGGGACTGTGGGGGGACTGTGGGATCACCTGCCAGATCGGCATTATTCTGGATCCTGCAGATTATCGTGCAGCGGAAACTGTGATTACCGATAGGGTTTGTCTAGGACACATCTAGATGTGACATAGTTATGTCTATGTCACATCTAAGCTTATGTCCACTTTGTTTGTGGTCACCGTATTTGATCACAAAGTTCACTTTGGTCAATGGATTACGGAATACCCAGATTACGGTGCTAATCGTTACATTTGTTAACAGCGCGCTTATCATTACATTTGTTAACAGCGCAGGTCACCGCATACGCTGCGTCGCCGTATTTGTCCCACGTGGCGTACTATTTGACTGTTTGACCAGCCACGCAAGCGAGGCGGGGGTTCTTTTGCACTGGCGAGTTGATTTGGGGGGCTATTTTGCAAAATTGGCATTGTATTAAAAACCCCTCCCCCATCGTCCTCCAAATCCCTATCCATTTTCCTCTTTCGCCGTCGGCCACCAAATCCCTAGCCGGCGTCGTCCTGCCGTCGCCCACTCCCCGCCCAGCACCGCTCACCGCCGGCGTCGCCGCTTCTGCAACGAGTTGTTCTTCCCCTGAAGCATGTCTGCATTGAGCTCCTGCCGCTCTTCTCGCCGCGGCGGCGGTCCATTCACCCCCCTCATCGAGTGCCCGTGGGGGTGTGGTTCCATGGTGAAGAAGCATGTTTCTGACACTGAGGATCACCCTGGATGGGTGTACTACCGCTGCCCCGGCCATGGTGTAAGTTCTGTGACATTTGGTCTTGGAAAGCACTGATTTTGCCACATTTGGTCTCTGTTTTTGGCACATTTGGTCTGTGATTTTGCATTTATTTTGACAGAATGGATGCAATCAAGGTTGTCAGAATCGCGATTCTGTTATACGATTCTACGACTTTACGATCCAAACTAACCCCTATGATTCTACGATTTTACTTCATAGAATCTACGTTTCTACGATCTTGATAGTGAAGATTCTACGATTTGCGATCCTACCATTGGAGCTCCGATCCTATTCAAAATCACGATTCTGACAACCTTGGATGCAATTTCTGGCATTGGGAGAGGGAGTATGTTGCTTACTTGGTGGAGAAGATGTTTCTCACTGGAGATAATGCTGTGGATGCAATTGGGTGGTGTGAAGACATGAGAGAAGAGCTGGAGCGGCGCAATGAACAGAGAAGAGCTAGAGGGATGATGGCAGTAGGATTCAGGGGTTCATGTTGTGAGGAGAGGAGTGAATCTTTGTTGCAGGTTGGCAGGCAGATTGTTCTTCTGTTGAAGATAGCTGTGGCAGTAGGTGTGCTTCTGTGTGTGTTGTGTGTGATGCTGCTGATGAAGTGATGCAAGTGCTGGTGTTGAATTGTTGGTAGTGAAGATGCTAGTAATGTGATAGAACTATGTAGTGTAGTGATGTTGGCGATGAAGAAGTGATCCAAGTGTCCCCTTTTGGTTATGTAATGAAAGTATGTAGGCTTGGTAATGTAATGAAAGTATGTACTGTAGAAGTGTTCTACTGCTAGTGAAACTATCTTGTTGATCAATCTATGTTGCATATTATGTCTTTCTGTTGGCCAATATATATGATCACAGTTGGGTTGTTTGCATTGCTATATTGCCATCTGACATAATGATAAGTGGTAAGTGACAAATTAGAAAATGTTGGCAAAATGATAAGCATGCCAAAGATGATCATCACAAGATATGTTACAAAGATGATCACCGAGTTCAAGCAATATATATGACAAGCAACATATATACCAAGCACAACATAGCACCAGGTTAAATAAGATAGTAAAGATCCACCAAAAGCACATGTCTAACAAGCTTAACAGTAAGGTTAAGTTCACCAGAAGAACTTGACACATCACCAAATTTAAGTTTAACATGACAAGAAACACCAAAATGCTGAATTAGTTCACCAGAAGAACTTGATACAGACCAAAATTTCTACTTCCTAGGCTCTCTCAGTTCATCAAACATGCTGACCTTCCTGGTTTTCTTGCTTGTAGAGCCACCTCCCATGTCATGTGCACTTGTAGAGGCCATCTTAAGACTGTACCTGTTGTGCTGATCTTCCTTTCTTTTGGTAGCAAGCTCGGAAGCTTTTCTCTCCCTTGCCTCCTCTCTAGCAGCTGCCAACTCGTTTTCTTCTCTCTTTGTTGTAGGATAATTGCTCTCTTTGCTTCAGCTATTTCCTTCTTCTTTGCAACATTAGCAACTCTTTTCTCTTATGTTTGATGCTTCTTTGCTTCTCTTTCTATTGCTTTCTTCTTTGCAGCTAGGTCTCTCTTCTCTTGTGCCTCAGCAGCTCTCTTCTCTGCTGCAGCATTTAGTGCCTCCAGTGCAGCATCTCTCTTCTCTGCCATTTCTCTGTCTTTCTCCATCTCCATCTGCTTGAGCTTCATGGCTTGACTACCATCCCTGCTAGCAGTTGTAGTAACATGTGGCATGCTAGTGCTCTGAGCTCTTGCTGAGCTGATGAAGCTTGATTCAGGAATGGGTTGCTGAGAAAGTGCAGGTCTCCTAGATGATTGTTGCTCCCTTCTCATCTGTTGTACCATTGTGTCACCAAACACTTCCTGAAAAGATGAAAGTAACATCATTAGAACACTTCACAAGTCATAAATTGTTGTCAATGTGAATATGTAAAGCTTGACAATGATTAAGGAAGACAAACCTGAGTTATTACTGGCTCCTCTTCACTTTCTTCACCGCCTGAATCAATTTCAACTTGATGCACATTCTGTTGTTCATCATCTGACGAGTCAACAGGAATAGGAGGGGCACATGCCTCACAGGTGGCAAAGCAGCCTTCCTCTTGTTGCAACCTGCTCTGTTGTGACCCTCCTCTTGGCAATGAGAGCAAGTGATGATCACACCATGCCTTGTGAGCTTTTTGCCTCCTCTCTTGTCCTTGGCTTCATGTGGTTGTTTCCTTCTATTCTTCTGATGCCTTCCCTTCTTGTCATTCTTCTTGGGTGGGGGTTTGATCACTGGACCATGCATCTTTTCCCACTCTCTCTCATCTCTGTCTAGCATGATGATAGGCTGGTAGGCTTTCAGAAATGAGGCAATGCTGTAGCATTTGTCAACTAGGTCCTCAGGCTCAATTCTCTCATCTTTGCAGCAAACCACAGAATGATGGCATGGTATACCATTGAGGTCCCACCTTTTGGAAGTACAGCTTAAAGCTTTTATGTCCACTATGTAAGATCTCCCTTTGTTATCAACCTACACAGATGACATAGGGCACTTATGCAATGCAAGAAACAAGATGAATATGCAAATGAACTTGGCAAAATGCTAAGTCAGGCTAGATTACCTGGAATATTTCATCCCCTGCATTTGATGCATGACATGTAGCTGACAAATCATCATTCTTCTCAAGACTTTTCTTAATTTTGGGGAAAACAGTGCCATCCCATGTTTCTGCTTCCTCTCTCTTGTTGTAGAACTTTGTCATCAACTGCTTTTTTATTGTCATGATCAATGACAATACGGGCAGCTCTCTGGCCTTAAGAATGTACCTACAACCAACAGTTGGTTCATGTGAGAAGAATATTGTGATGGAGAACTACTTGTTGAATGCTTCATGTGATGAAAAACACAAACAATGATGAAAAACACAAGCATTATTGAGAAGAATATCACACTTGGGGAACTCTTTTTGAAATGCCCTAACCCAAGTGTTGGGGTCCATCCCTGCTAGCCATTTCCATGCTTCAAAGTTTATCACTTTAAGCTCTTCCATGTTCTGTTCAAAATCAGAAGGAGTTGTGCTCCTAGCACATTTCCACGGCTGGTTCTTGAGCACTTCACCCCTAAACTGTTGTTGGTAGTTTTGCCACAAGTGCGTGACACAGAACCTGTGCTCTGCATGTGGAAAGTAATCTCTGACAGCTTTGATCGTACCCTAAAAGAAATGTGAAAGACAATGTTAGCATCATGACAAAACAATTGTGGAAGCAGAAACTTTGAAGCATGGAAATAAAAGACAAAGTTATGAAAGTACCTTCTGCTTGTCAGACTTAATAGTCCACAGATCAGTTTCACTAATGACTAGGTCTTGCTTCAGAGAGGATAAGAACCACCTCCAGGCGTCAGTGTTCTCAATGTCAACAATAGCACAAGCAATTGGATAGATGCAATCATTTAGATCTGGGCCAACTGGAGTGAGAAGAACACCTCCATATCTGGTCTAAAAATGGCATCCATCTAGGCAGATTACTGGCCTACAAGCCTGCATGAACCCTCTCTTGCATGGCTCCAAAGAGAAATAGCAGTGTAGGAAAGTACCATCTATATTTGCTGCTAAATAAAATGTGCTCCTTGGATTTGACCTTCTCCATTCATTTGCATAGTCCCAAAGCTTGTTGTACTATTTCTCCTCATCTCCATGGACAACATTAAGAGCCAACATTTTTGCTCTCCTAAGCTTACTCCTTGTAGGCTTCATATTCCATTGTTCCTGCACCACCCTAGAGAAGTTCTTCATGCTCATGTTTTCATCTGCCCTAAATGAGTCCAAATACTTCTCTGCCATGTATGGAGCTGTGAAGCTTTTCACTTGTCATTTCTTGCTGCATGTGTGTTTGTCCACAAGCTTCTTAACCATGAATGCCTTTGTCCTATTTTCATTGGATGCCCATAGATACCAAGGGCACCCCTCCTCACATTTTGCACAAACCCCCATCTTGTCATTAGTTGGCATCTTCAGGTTGACCCTGTTCCTGTATGATTATTCTTTGATAGCCTTCCTAAGCAGCTGCACATTCTGAAAAACTTGCCCCACATGAAACTTAGGGCATGTCAAATCTTCATCCCTAATGTCTTGAAGTTCATCTCAATTCTTCCTTCATCATCAGAATCTGGCCTTCTTAACTCATCATCTTCTGACACATCCAATTGTTCCTCATTCCTATTCTCCTCTACAACATCAAAGCAATTGTTGACATACAAGTCATCATCTCCCTCTGATATGGCATAGTCACTATCTGCAATTTCAGGCACATAATCAATGTCACTACCCTCTTCTTCTGAATCTGTTGATCCTTCACTTGAATCATTGTCATGAACATCATCTGCATCCACATTGATCACTGACTTGCCTTTCTCCTTTAGTACTTCAGTTGCTGTCCTGAAACCTTCCCCATGATTCAGGTCTGATCACATTCAATGGCTTCATTGGGCTGATGACTTTTGGGAGATCTTGAATTGGGAACCTAACTACATCATCAAGATCCCTGATAGAATCATCATGTTCCAGAAAAATATCCATGAAATGATGCCCAAATGTCACAAAAGCTCTCATGTTATCTGTGGCATCCTCTCCATTGATCACTCTAAGCCCATTTGTGTTGACTTGAAGACCTAGCATGCAGTAGTACACTGTCATCCTTCCTTCCTTCTCATACCCTATCTACTCTATGAGATCATCCACATCTGGGGGTGACCATGTGTTCTTGTCTATGTTATCAAACCAGATGCTCTGCCCTCCATAGTATTTTTTGCTTCTGCCTTGGCCCATGAAAAAACCTCCATGCCATATTTAAACAAAAAACATAGGATCATCATCACCCGCAATCAATAAGTGGAGTTGATCAGAATAACATTTTCAATCACAGGTTGACCACATGCTAAATGATCAAAATGTAACTGATTGTGACCACAAGTTTCTGTCTAAAAAATGAACACTTAGTTAACATGTGTTTCTAAATTCCAACATATGATTCTCAATTGTAACCACATAAGAATGTATCTGAATTTAAACATGCATCTCTCCATAATGTTAACCTTATCTGAATGTACCTGAATGTGCCTCAATTTGAACTACTTCAACAAATTATATCATAATTTAAACAACTTGACATATGCACCAATCAATTCATAATAGAAAAAGATAATGTTCTAAAAGATTACAGAAATCATTGCCTGCATTGGAAGCAATTACAACAAAAAGAGCCTGCTTTCATTACAAACTCCTCCCAAATTAATACTAACCCTACTCAATTCACTACAAACCCTAGCTCTCGTCAACATATCGCATAGTATCTACAAACTCCCCCTAAATCAGTCCAGATCCTAGTCAAAGCCACCCACACTGAGCGAAAACCCAACCTAAATCCCCCCAAAAAAAACCCTTGCCAAAACCCTATCAAAACTCTAGCGCTAACCCCTTTCCCCATAAAGATTTGACCTTCAAATCCATGGAATACGGCTGTGGACGATCGGATATGAACGAAAACACGTGAATAAAAGCTGATGTGGGAGAGGCTCGCGGGTTCTTACCGTAATGCGGCGGCGGTCCGTGCTCCGGGCGACAAACAGGGGCAATCGCCAGAGCAGATTCGCGACGCTGCCTTCCGATCTCCTGCGACAAGACGAGGACATGACCTCCTAAAGCCTCGCTCCCGACGAGATGAGAAGTCGCCGGTCACCTCCGTCGCCGATCACCGCCTCCCGACGAGAGGAAAACCAAGCGTCTCCCTGCCTCGACTGCAGCTAACAAGGAAATAGAGCAAGGGAGGAGCTTTATGCAAAACAGAGGCAGCCAGGACGTAAAATTTGCAAAATAGCCCCCCAAATCAACTCGCCAGTGCAAAAGAACCCCCGCCTCGCTTTCGTGGCTGGTCAAACAGTTAAATAGTACGCCACGTGAGACAAATACGGCGACGCAGCATACGCGGTGACCCGCTTTGTTAACAAAAGTAATGATAAGCACCATAATCTGGGTATTCTATAATCCATTGACCAAAGTGAACTTTGTGATCAAATACAGTGACCGCGGGTGAATTTAACTCATGCCAGATCGTTGGAAAGAAAACTGATGACAAGACTGTGGGATCACCTGCCAGATCGGTATTATTTTGGATCCTGCAGATTATCGTGCAACGGAAACTGTGATTACCTATAGGGTTTGTCTAGGAGTTATGTCACATCTAAGCTTATGTCCACTCTAGTTGTGGTCTAATTTTTTCTGTTCTAGTTTTTTTGTTTCTTGTTGCTGCATTATATATTTGTGGGAGCTTAGATGTGACATCCTTAAAAAACATTTAGATGTGAATTAGACAAACTGTTACCGATAACTACCGACAGATGATCAGTTCTTTCAATAGGCCAACCATAGTACATTGTGCTCGAGATCACAAAGCCGAGGTACATGCGCTCGCTCGAGCGAGTTACAGAAGGAAGTTGTCTGCGGAGTGGCGAGATAATCCCCCTGAGTTTCTTATTCCTTCCTTTGTAACATACACGATCCTAGTTTAAGTTCAAAAAAATATACCTCCAATGAAGACCTCCTAAGAGCATCTACAACCGCAAACACCAAATCTGAAACTGCATGCAATGACCGGGATGCCCTTACTTTTCCTCCTTTGCAATCCAACTACCTCATATTTGATACCTCAAATCCATACAAAACATGCAAAATAAACTCTACTTAGTTTTTTCAGCAGTCAAAATGTAAAGATTGCCCTTATCGTCAAGATGACGCCAGGCTCTCGCATCGCCCCCGCGGGCGGCTCGGGAGCAAACCCTAGTCGCAGCCGCCAGCAGCCCACCCACCACCCTCTCCTCTCCTCGCCGCTGCCGGTAGCGGACGCCAGGCAAAGCCCGCGTGGCTCGGTGGTGGCGGGGCCCTTTTTCCTCCTCCCGTCCGAAGGTGGCTGGCGTGGGCTGGTTGTCTCGGCGGGAGCTCGAGCGGCTACACACGCTCGGGGTGGCGCGGCTGGCCGGTGAGGTGGCACACGGAGGCGCGGGTGCGCTTAGGCGTGGGCGCGCAGGGCACAAATCTGGCGTACGGCACGGGATTCGGCGGTGGGCTACGAAGGTGGATCTCCTCTGCTCTCGTGCTAGGTTGTTCAGCTGCGCGGGCAGCGAGGTGAGGCTGGTGGTGACGCACTAAGCTGTAGGCTGGGCGCGCAGTGGCCGCGTGGGACGTGGGCGTGCTGCACCGGCCGAGCCCAAGCTAGATATGGAGAGTTCATACCGCTGGGCGGGCTCGTGGTCAGCGCCGTGGCGGAGGAGAGGGGTCAGGCGGGAGCGAGCTTTTCGGCGGCGCAAGGGCTCTTCATGCGCGTCACCGACTGTCGGCTCAATGGGCTCCAGAGGGCGGTATGAGGCAGATCGGGCCCCGGTGTCCTGTTATGCGAGGTGGCTGCGATGATCATCGGGCGCAAGGGGCTGTCGGTTATCCGGCGGGGACCAGCGGCAGCGATGGTGACCTGGGCCCCGACGTCTAGATCTGGTGGTTGCGGCGGATGTTGGGCGTGTGGGGCCGGCGGCTGTCGGGCGTGTGTCTGCGGTGGTGGCTTGGCTCGGGTTGGTGGTTGGAGGTGCAATGCTGGGTGAAGACCTTGCTGCCAGTCTTTTGGCCGGGGCAGGTGATGGCGGCGCCTCGCTTCATTCTTGAAGGCGTCGCTGAGGCATTCCTGCTCGCTCCACCACGCAAGGTTGCTTGGGGGAAACCCTTGATCCCCTGGGATAGGATGATGAAGGCGATGTGTGCCGCGCCTCTTGGAGCATCATTTCAGGAGCTCCTTACCGGCCAGTGGGACCAGGATGTTGTTCGTGTTGCTTGGTCCTGTCCGGCGATGAGGGAGGTTTGGCTGTTGTGGCAACGATGATGGTGGTGAGCAATGTCGGAGATGTGGCTTTGGTCATGGTAGTCGACTCTTCTCTGGCGTGTCTGTGAGATTACCTCGGCTACTTGTTGTTGTGAAGTCGAAGCTGCGGTGCGGGGCTCCGGTAGCGTATGATAACGAGTGACATGTGGTCCGTTCGGCGATCTCCTGTGACGCCAACCTTGCTTTGGTCTCTGTAGTTTCTCTGTCGGAGTTGGAGCTGCGTTGTCTTGCTATGGGCGGATGGCATTCCATCTTGTAAGTGTAGTGTTGTTCTGCAGCCAATAGGACTGCCTTTTCCTTTTTCCTTTGATCTTCGAATCCTCCTCTGTTGTTTTTTCCACTGCTTTCTGCTAAATCTAATTGAAGCCAGCAATTTGCTGGATCTTTCGAAAAAAACCTATGTAATACATAGATAACCTAAGCTAGCCTACACTTCTTGTCGTCGTTGGATATGTATATGATCTCCATGCCGAACTCCGGGTAGATGGCCGTCTGTCGCAACTCCTCCTCCTCCTTCTTCAGATCGGCGAACATGGCATAGGTGGTGACCTTCCAACGGGCCATGGCTAGCGGCGGACGTGAGCGCATGGGTGAGTGGCGGCACGAAGGGGAGGAAGGTGGAGAGGTAAATGGGATACCTCTATGATTGGGGGTTACCGTCTGGCTTAAATAGCTGGTCTCGGGTCATCAGGCGGCGTGCCAGGACGACGCCCTTAATGTGTCCTTACTATCCTCATTGAAATTGGAGGAGACGCTCATCGGACCGAATGTTTCTGACTGCTTCCGTGTGGGTGCATGCGGTCCGATGTGGCGGACACACCCGGGCCTCCCCATATCCGCCTCAGATTTGGACTGTATATAAGGGGTGCCAGGCAGCCCGGGTGTTTGGGGCCGGTATGAGAAGCTCGTCTGGGTCGGTTTTTTACCGGTTAGCGATCGAGCCATTCGCCTGAACATATTCGGGTTTTGGGCGCCCGGATGTAGATGCTCTAAGTTGATGACCCACAAGTATAGGGGATCTATCCTAGTCCTTTCGATAAGTAAGAGTGTCGAACCCAACGAGGAGCAGAAGGAAATGACAAGCGGTTTTCAGTAAGGTATTCTCTGTAAGCACTGAAATTATCGATAACAGATAGTTTTGTGGTAAGGTAATTCATAACGGGTAACAAGTAACAAAAGTAAACAAGGTGCACCAAGGTGGCCCAATCCTTTTTGTAGCAATGGACTTGCCTGGACAAACTCTTATATAAAGCAAAGCACTCCCGAGGACACATGGGAATTACTATCAAGCTAGTTTTCCTCATGCTCATATGATTCGCGTTCGATACTTTGATAATTTAATATGTGGGTGGACTGGTGCTTGGGTGCTGTCCTTCCTTGGACAAGCCTCCCACTTATGACTAACCCCTCTCGCAAGAATCCGCAACTACGAAACAAGAATTAAGATAAACCTAACCATAGCATGAAACATATGGATCCAAATCAGCCCCTTACGAAGCAACACATAAACTAGGGTTTAAGCTTCTGTCACTCTAGAAACCATCATCTACTTATTACTTCCCAATGCCTTCCCCTAGGCCCAAATCATGGTGAAGTGTCATGTAGTCGACGTTGTAGGACCTTGAAGTATGTATAGAGGGGGGGGGGGTGATTAGACTACTTGACCAATAAAAACTTAACCTTTTCCCAATTTTAGAGTTTGGCAGATTTTAGCTACTTTAGGACAAGTCAAGCAATCATCACACTATTCAAGCAAGCATGCAAAGAGTATATAGGCAGCGGAAAGTAAAGCATGCAACTTGCAAGAAAGTAAAGGGAAGGGTTTGGAGGATTCAAACGCAATTGGAGACACGGATGTTTTTGGCGTGGTTCCGATAGGTGGTGCTATCGTACATCCACGTTGATGGAAACTTCAACCCACGAAGGGTAATGGCTGCGCGAGTCCACGGAGGGCTCCACCCACGAAGGGTCCACGAAGAAGCAACCTTGTCTATCCCACCATGGCCATCTCCCACGAAGGACTTGCCTCACTAGCGGTAGATCTTCACGAAGTAGGCGATCTCCTTGCCCTTACAAACTCCTTGGTTCAACTCCACAATCTTGTCGGAGGCTCCCAAGTGACACCTAGCCAATCTAGGAGACACCACTCTCCAAGAAGTAACAAATGGTGCGTTGATGATGAACTCCTTGCTCTTGTGCTTCAAATGATAGTCTCCCCAACACTCAACTCTCTCTCATAGGATTTGGATCTGGTGGAAAGAGGGTTTGAGTGGAAAGCAACTTGGGGAAGGCTAGAGATCAAGATTCATATGGTAGGAATGGAATATCTTGGCCTCAACACATGAGTAGGTGGTTCTCTCTCAGAAATGGTAAGTTGGAAGTGTAGGTTTGTTCTGATGGCTCTCTCCACGAATGAAGAGGAGGTGGAGGGGTATATATAGCCTCCACACAAAATCTAACCATTACACACAATTTACCAAACTCGGTGGGACCGAATTGAGAAACTCGGTCAGACCGATTTAGTAAACCTAGTGACCGTTAGTGAATTTCGGTGGGACTGACATGCATCTCGGTGAGACCGATTCGGTTAGGGTTAGGGCATAACGTAATCTCGGTAAGACCGATTACACAAACTCGGTGAGACCGATTTTGGTAATAAGCTTTCCAGAGAGTTGGTCAGGTAAACTCGGTGGGACCGATTTGCTCTTTTCGGTGACACCGAAATGTTACAAAAGGGAAACAGAGAGTTTACATTGCAATCTCGGTGGGACCGATCGCTCACTTCGGTTAGACCGAAACGTTACGAAGGGAAATAGAGAGATTACAATCCCATCTCGGTGAGACCGAGATCCCTATCGGTAAGACCGATTTGCTTAGGGTTTGTGGCAGTGGCTATGACTTTTGGAATCGGTGGCGCTGGATTGGAAGAATCGGTGTGACTGATTTTGGCTTTGGGTTTAGGTCATTTGTGGATGTGGGAAAGTAGCTGAGGGTTTTGGAGCATATCACAAAGCACATGAAGCAAGAGGCTCATTAAGCAACACCTCATCCCTCCTTGATAGTATTGGCTTTTCCTATAGACTCAATGTGATCTTGGATCACTAAAATATAAAATGAAGAGTCTTGAGCTTTTGAGCTTGAGCCAATCCTTTGTCCTTAGTATTTTGAGGGATCCACTTCCATCATCCATGCCATGCCATTCATTGAGCTTTCTTGAAATAATAGTCTTGGAATAGCATTAGCTCAATGAGCTATATGTTGTTATGAATTACCAAAACCACCTAGGGATAGTTGCAGTTTCAATCTCCCACTTTTTGGTAATTGATGACAACATATAGATCAAAGCTTCGACAAATGATAATAAGAATAAAAACATCATCGCTTTGAGAAGTATGTGATAAGCAAGAGCTCCCCCTAAATTTGTGCATAGTTTAAGATTTGCTTTGGACTGCAAATGCACAATGAATTAGGCTCATGGGTTACTCTTCCATGTCACATACATCTTGGTGGAGTGCTCAAAATAATAAACATTGAATACATGCACTCATCAGCAAGCATAGTGAATGATCACATAAGATAGATAGGATAATATTATCAAACATGCATAAATGTAGCTTATGATCAAACACATGATCATCACTGTCTCACAAGCATAGTATCTCAACCGACCAAAAGCAAACAAGTTTAAAAAATCACCAAATAAAGCAAGAGAGAACAAAAGCAACACACTCTCTCTCGAAGCCTATGATCTATACATTTTTCTCCCCCTTTGGCAACAAGTTACCAAAAAGTTCATAGAAAATGCATAGTGCTAGATCGACTCTCAGGCTTGATCTTCTGGTGGTGGTGTCCTGATTACTCCAAGGACGAAGGCTTCAGTTGAAGTAGAGGGTGCTGGAGTGGATGCTGAAGCTGGTTGCACTGGAGCTGAAGGGGCAGTAGCTGGTGCTGAAGTTGTTGCTCTAATGTCTGTCACTGGCACTGCAACTGACCTTTGGGCTCTGGGTACTCTGGCAAACACATTTGTTGTAGTCTTGCCCTGTTTCTCCTGCATGTCCTCCTGTAGTTGCTCTACAACTGACTGAATCTCAGTTACTTTGACATCAAGGTCATGGAATTTGAGTTCCATGATTCTCTCAAGGCTCTCCTATTTTTGAGTGAGGGTGGCCAGTCCCTTCTCAATCCTCAGTGTTGATGCTATCATGTAACCAAGCTGCTCCTGTTTGGTCTTCAGGAAATATTCAGATGCCTCCTCTTGAGTTGGCTTCTTGGCAGCCTTCTCCTTCTTTGCCTTCTCCTTCTTCTCCTGAGCTTGAACTGATGTTGGATCATCCTCATTCATGACAACCTCATTGTCCTCAAAGTCTGGATAAAGTGGAAAATGTTCCTTATCGAACTGATATTTCCCTGTGCCCATCTTTGAGTTGATCAATTCCTGAATCTGAGGGGCATATCCACAACTCCTCTTCTGATCTGCTACAGTCCTCTTAATGGTTTCAACTATAAGGCTTATGACTTTGAACTTCTGTGGCACATCAAACAGATGCAACATGTTGATTGCATGCCCTCTGATCATGTTATGGTCACCAGACTTGGGCAACAAAGTATGCCTCAGAATCCAATTGATTGTTGGCAGCCCTGACAGCAGAAAGTGGATTGATCCAAACTTGTGAGTCTCTACTGCCTTGTCTGGGATTTCCTTGTACATGTGAGCCATGGAATTGTGACCCATCTTCTTCTTTGCATAAATGTCCAGGTCATCCTCATTTTCTTTTGGGGCATATATCAGTCTTGCCCATTCTTCAACAGTGGACTGGTACCTTGTACCTTCAGGCATCCAAACAATTCTTCCATCTGGGTAAGAGTGTGCTGTGGAGTAGAACTGCATGATAAGCTCATCATTCCAGTTTGTGAGCTTTTGTCCAACAAAATCAGCAACTCCACAAGCAACAAAGCTGTCTTGCACTCCAGGATAGTGCTCTTCATTGTCCTTCATGTAGGTCCAGTCGACCCACCTCATGTCACAAACTATGGGCTTCTTGTCCAACAGAATTGTCTCATAGAAGTCATGCTGTTCCTTTGTATGGAACCTGTAGTCAACAATAGTTCTTCTCCTTGAAGCATATGGATCTTCCATCCTCCACAGTCTCAGCCCTGAATCCTTCCTGATTCTCATGTCCTCAGCCATAGGATGGGCATCATTGTGGTCTGGTATCTTGGGCTTGAGCTTCCTTAGGACTTGACCTTCTTCATCTTCTTCTTCAGCAACATTTGGCACTGGGGCCTTGTTTTTCTCAGCAACTGGAATATTTCTGGTATTCCTCTTTGGAACTTGCTTGGCCTTGGAGGCAGCTTTGCGTGCTTCCTTGGGCTTAGATGTTGCAGCCCCTGATCTGATTGCATCTCCCATAAGCTTGGGTGCCTTAGGTGCTGGTGCAGCAGGCTCTTCCTCTTCCATCATGGAAGGTTGACCTACAACTCTGGCCATGGTCTTCTTGACCCTTTCCTTCCTCTTCTTGCCTTCAGCAGCTGGCTCTTTGGGATCAGGCTTTTCAGGCAGTTGAGTTGATGCTCTGGCCTTGGACATTGGTTGTCTTCCTGCAGGCCTTTTGATCTTCATGCCCGGCTTTGTATCCTTTGCTGAGCCATATTCCTTCTTGAGCACCATTTTCTTGGAGGTAGCCTCATCCTCTTCTGCTTTATAGTCTTCATCCTCTGAGTCTGAAGTTCTCTTCCTCCTTTGCCTAGTAGCAGCCTTAGGCAAATTGCTAGGAGTGCTTCTGCTTCCTTCATCTGAAGTGCTTGAGGGACTAGTGCCCTCACTCAAGTCCATCTGTCCTTCTGACCTGTTCTGGCTGTCACTCTGGTCTGACATGCCGCAAAAAGGCTGACTGCTGACCCTGTGAAGAGTTATAGATGATATAGAGTGGATGAGCATCACAAAATGCAGAGATTTTTCAAAAGATTGATTCAAAAATTCAGTTTTAGTTTTCCACAAAAAGCATTTCGGATCAACCGATTTTCAAACTCAGTGATACCGAAGCAGTTTTTGGAACCTAAACTGATGAACTCGGTTGAACCGAGTCTCAGTTCGGTGGCACCAAGACTGCTAGGGTTTCACAGAATCCTAAAATCAATCGCACCGATTAGTAATTCTCGGTCAGACCGAGAGTCACTAGTGCAATGGCATAAGCCAAATCGGTGAGACTGAGTTTTTCAACTCGGTGGGTCCGAGATGGTTTCGGCGGAAACCTAACCCTAAAAATTTGAATTTCATCTAATCTACGGACTACTCTGGCTGAATAGGAGTATCTCAATCATGGCAAGATTCAATAAGAATACAATGTGCTGGGAATTAGACGTGGATAGCACAAAGATCGAGTCCATACCCTAACTTGGCGGTGGACTCGCTACGGCGACAATGGCGGGGGTGAAATCCGTTGACGGCGGCGGAGACCAGCGACAGGAGGCTGCTGGCAACGAGGAGACGATCCAGAGACCTCCGATGGCAGAGCGAGCTATTGCGCGGGCGAAGGGTTTTGGAGAAATTTCCAAAATTTTGCCCATGACTATATATAGCCCGACCCTGTCGGTGTGACCGAGTGGAACGACTCGGTGGCACCAAGATGCATAACTGAGTTCAGTTACAACAACTCGGTGTGACCGAAAAGTTGAAATCGGTTGCACCGAGATTGAAAACTCTGATCAACTTAATGATCTCGGTAGGACCAAAATGGAGGAATCGGTCAGACCGAGAATCACAAAGAGGTTTTGGAAGTTTAAGTCTATGACGAATCGGGGACTCCGAGTGCTCCTCACATAGAGTGGTTCGAAACTGACTTGATCAAATTTTGTGATGTATCATGAATAGAGTTTGAGATGAGAAAAACATAGATAGCTAAAGAAGGTTCTTAGGAATTCTTGTCCATCCACTTGGCAAAAAGAAAAGAAACCAAACAACCGAAGAAACAAGTGGATGTCCTTGAATGAGTAAAATATGCACCAACATGCTCACACAATAAAATGGCAAATGAAATATGTGGCAAAGCATGCACAACCAATTCTAGCATCTGTCAAACAATTGACGATGACTAGGTCATCTATATATGAGTATATTGACTTAGGAGTCAAATGAGAACATTTGATCATAGGTCATACTCATCGTTTAAGCTCAAGTGGGGTTACCACTTTTACATAATGCATTGATGTGTTCACACCATTAGAGTTGCTTTGGCTCAGTTCCTAGAGTTAAGCTCCCCCTAGATGTGAGATCACTCCTTAGAGGGATGAACTAACCTTGGGTTTTGTCGATGATGACTTCATATAGGTGTTGAAGATGTGGATGCTCAATGTTGATGTAGATCATTTGGAGCAATCCTTTGGAGTGAGTTGCACTTTCAACTTACCTACATGGGTTAGTCCCACAAGGAACAAACAAGAATATCCATAGACATAGAGTGATGCACACACAAGATGATGTCCAGGAAAACATTAGGTTACCTTGTCCCTTGCCTTACCAACATGAGGGTTTGTGACTCCTTGAACTAGTGCAAGATGTGGAAGTTGATTGCACTTGTCCTTGCCATAATGATATGAGTGAAGAATGTTGGCGGAGTCACCCTCAAGAACTCTCTAGTTCTTCTTCTTCGGGATCCATATCATCTTGATGGGAATCCTTGGAGTTGTAGTTGTACTTGATGAAGTAGAACTTGACGTAGTCTTGGGAATCCACTTGACCGAGACTTTAGGTGCTTCTTCAAATGCATCAATCTCTTCTTGAAGCTTGTCCTTGCCTTTGTTCTTGTGGTCTTGTGGTGGAAGATCATCTTGAGCTTGTGTTCTCTTGAAGGAAGTAGGATCATACTTCTCTTGTTGAGGAACAAACTTCGTCTTGGGGTATTGATCTTCTTCCCACTCAACTCCATTGGCATCGAACTTTCGTTCAAAACCAACACCTTGGTTCTTCCGGTGCCTTCCTTGCTTGCGTACAATTTCCTCGAATTGCTTACTCCCGGCAAGGCTCTTGTAAACACCTTTCTCTATAATTCCATTCAATAAGCTATTTTCTTGCTCAAGTGTAACTTGGCTAAGAGAATCATTAGTGGAATCAAGAGAACTACTAGAAGCAATAATATTGGATTTGACATTATCATTATTACTACTAGAGGAAGTATCTTTCTTGTACTTGTTACTAGACTTGACTTGAGGCACGTAAGTAGATAAGAGTAAACGCTTGGAAATGTAAGAAGAACTTTTCTTGTGGAGATCATCATTGATTGCCTTTAAGAACTCATGCTCTTGCTCAAGATTGAGCTTTTCAAAGCGTAACTTCTCATGAGCCCTTAAAAGTTCTCGATGATCTTCGAAGATAGTTTCACGAGCCAACTTAAGAGTGTTTAGTTCTTTAGTTAGAAGCTCAATTTTCTCCTTATCATTGTCATTCGTTTGATTAGCATGATTAATTGATGTTTCATCATAGTATCCATCACTAGAGTTGTCAACAAGTAAATCATCATCCACAAGCAAGTCATCTTCATCACTATTGAAATCAACATACTCAGGATGTGTTACCTTTGGACGTTTGGCCATGAAGCATCTTCCAATTCCTTCATTTGGTGAATCAAATATGTTGTAGGAGTTGGTTGACACAAGTGCTAGACCGGCAACACCTTCATCTTGAGTATGTTCGGAGTCGGAGTGATAGCTTCTCTCAGATTGATTGTCGGAGTCGGAGCCGGATACCCATTCACCAACATGAGCTTGATGTCTTCATTTTGTGTAGCTCCTTGATGACTTGTCCTTCCTTTCCGAATCCTTGCTTCTCCGTGAGGGTCTTCGTTCATAACGATCATCTCTACTCCTCCTGTCTCTTGGTGGTGATTTTTCTCTTTTGCTTCTTCTTTTTGGAGAATCTTCTCTTCTTTTGTAGGGTGCCGTACACTCATTGAAGTAGTGTCCGGGTCTCCCACAATTGTAGCAATTGCGCTCTCGACTAGAAGATCTTTTGTCATGATAATACCTTGACTTGGAGCTTCTCTCTTTGGTTCTACTCTTGTAGAATTTGTTGAAGTTCTTCACCATTAAGATCAATTCTTCATTGAAGGTTTGTTTCTCACTTGATGATGTGGGGGCTTCACTTGAGGCTTTGTAAGCACCACTTGACTTGTTGTGAAGTTCCTCCTTATCCTTGAGTGACATCTCATGAGCAACAATTCTTCCAATGACTTCCGTTGGCTTGAGATCTTTGTAGTTTGGCATCATTTGAATCAACGTGCACACGGTATCATACTTTCCATCCAATGCTCTTAGGATATTCTTGATGATGAATTTTGGAAGTGCTAGTTATCGACTAGAGGGGGGGGGGTGAATAGGCGATTTTTATCAAAGTCTTCAAAACGTGGAAGTTTCAAAGACAAACAATAGAAATAACCTAATTGATATGCAGCGGAAGATAAACTACAACAAGCAAGCCATAGTCAAGTATGCAATAGCGTTAACGTACGAAGACTAATAGCAGCTAGGTAGTAGGATCAGGATGGAAGATAGTATGAAGCCAATCAACAATAGTAGTCAAGCAATGAAGTCAATCAGATAAGACAGATAAACAACGACTTCACGAAGACAAACTCAAGGTAAGGGAGGGAAGAGACAGAACCAGTCACTTGTTGAAGACACATGATTTGTTGGACCAGTTCCAGTTGCTGTGACAACTGTACGTCTGGTTAGGGAGGCTGAGATTCAACTCAGAAGACCATGTCTTCACCTTATTCCCCTTGAGCTAAGGTCACTTAGTCCTCGCCCAATCACTCTGGTAAGTCTTCAAGGTAGACTTCCAAACCTTCACAGACTTTGTTCACCCGGCAATCCACAATGACTCTTGGATGCTCAGAACACGACGCCTAACCGGCTGGAGGATACACAGTCCTCAAGTGTAATAAGTCTTCAGGTCACACAGACAGAAAGACTTCAGTGATGCCTAACACTCTTTGGGTCTGGGTGTTTGGGCTTTGTCCTCGCAAGGATTTCTCTCTCTCAAATGCTTCGAGGTGGGTTGCTCTCAAATGACAAAAGCCGTATACTAACTCTGAGCAGCCACCAATTTATGGTGTAGGGGGTGGGCTATTTATAGCCACTAGGCAACCCGACCTGATTTGTCCAAAATGACCCTAGGTCACTAAGGAACTGACACGTGTTCCAACGGTCAGATTTCAAACACACGCGGTAACTTTACTTGGGCTACAAGCAAAGCTGACTCATCCAGCTCTGGATAAGGTTTGCTCTCATTGTCTTCGCTCGAAGACATAGGATTTGAGTTGAGCATCACTTCAGTCACTCTGACTTAGTTCACTTGGACCCCACTTAACAGTACGGTGGTTCCTATGACTCAACAAAGAAGAAAAGGAAGCAACGAATCCACACAGTCTTCGCGCTCCATAGTCTTCACGCAATGTCTTCTCATGTCATAGTCTTGAATATGAATATCTTCTCATACCACCATTGTCTTCAATGTCTTCATACATTTTTAGGGGTCATCTCCGGTAGGTAAACCGAATCAATGAGGGACACTACCTGCGTTATCCTGCAATTCTCACAAACGCATTAGTCCCTCAACCAACTTTGTCGTTAATACTCCAAAATCAACTAGGGGTGGCACTAGATGCACTTACAATCTCCCCCTTTTTGGTGATTGATGACAAACTGGTTGAAGTTTTCAACGGGGATAAATATGTGAAATTGTAAGGATAGGAAATAGTCTTCATAAGTTGCAAGGGCTCCCCCTGAAGATGTGCATGTAAGTAATTTGCTTTTGGAATGCAAATGCACATGGCAGGTTGTACTTGTGGAGATCCACTTCAACTTATGAAGATAATTTATCATGCATGAACTGATATAGCAAGTAGAATGACATGCATAATGAAAAATGGACGTCTGCAGAATGATCTAAGTGCGGAAGTTATCATCGCACATGCGGAATTTCTCATCGCATCATAGTGAAGCAAATAAGTAGCAGACGACCATCAAGTTTAGGTGTTACAACTCAGAGAACAAAATGTTTCAAAAGGCAAGAGTTGTAAGCACGCAGCAAAATATAATGCAACCGCCCATATGAACCCGCTTGAAGACTATCAACTCATACACTTCTCCCCCTTTTGTCAGTAAGGACCAAAAAGGTTTGAAGACATAGAGCATCTACTCGTCAACATGAGTAGTTAAGCAGCAGGGTTGTCGTTGTTGGGTGGCGGTGCAGATGAACTTGGTGCAGTGTCGATGCACGCAGTTGTAGGAGGTGGTGAAGTAGCATCATCTTCATCATCGATCACTCTGGCATTTACCGTTGCCGCAGAGGAAGAATATTCAGAGTCTTCAAGAGATGGAGTACGGCGTAGGACAGCAGTCCGTGGAGGAGTGGAGTCAAGCTGGAATCTTTCATTGAAGCCATCGTCTTGAAGATCAGCTTCAGCACTGAGCAGGATCAAACTCTTCCATGATCGCCGGCAAGTTTCATGAGCAACAAAGGCATTCCTGGTGGCAAGGTTGCGAATGCGATTGACATCCACCAAGAGGCTTTGCATCTGTCTCTTGAGCCAAAAATGATGTGTCGGTGTCAAAACCGGCGGATCTCGGGTAGGGGGTCCCAAACTGTGCGTCTAGGCGGATGGTAACAGGAGACGAGGGACACGATGTTTTTACCCAGGTTCGGGCCCTCTTGATGGAGGTAAAACCCTACGTCCTGCTTGATTAATATTGATGATGTGGGTTACAAGAGTAGATCTACCATGAGATCAAGGAGGCTAAACCCTAGAAGCTAGCCTATGGTATGATTGTTGTCCGTCCTACGGACTAAAGCCATCCGGTTTATATAGACACCGGAGAGGGCTAGGGTTACACAGAGTCGGTTACAATGGTAGAAGATCTACATATCCATATCGCCTAGCTTGCCTTCCACGCCAAGGAAAGTCCCATCCGGACACGGGACGAAGTCTTCAATCTTGTATCTTCATAGTCTTGGAGTCCGGCCGATGATGATAGTTCGGCTATCCGGACACCCCCTAGTCCGGAACTCCCTCAGTAGCCCCCGAACCAGGCTTCAATATCGACGAATCCGGCGCGTATGTTGTCTTCGGCGTTTGCAAGGCGGGTTCTTCTTCATGCTCCATGTGTTTGCCGGATAGTGTCCGGTTGCTTCATAAATGCTGCGCTCCTTGGCTTCCGCGTCCAATAATGGTCTTCTTCCACGCGTCGCACGAATGCGAAAAGCCAGGGTATTTTTATGTTTTACCCCCTAGCTGCGCAAATAAGTTGCCTATAAGGGAGGCGAGGATCCAGATCCAAATCACATCATCCTCCTTCTGCAAGCACTCACCGAGGCGCATCTGACACCAAACCCATTCCAACATGGACAGTCAGCGCGGCTCCTCTTCTCGCGCTCTCAGCTCTAAGCCAGGAGTTTGGAGGAGATGCTCAGTCCCGCACAGCGAGTTAGTGACGCTCCAAGCAGAGGGATATCTTCCCCCGGCCTTCATGGTTCCGGTTCGAGCCGGACTGGCCACCTACAAAGGTGGGAAGCAGGCAGAGAGCGTCCCCAATCCCTCCAAAGGAGAGCGGGTGTGCTTCGTCCCCTACTTAATAAGGGGACTCGGATTTCCTATACATCCGTTTCTCCGGGGGCTCCTGGAGTTTTACGGACTCCAGCTTCATCACATTACAACTGCCTCCATTTTGCACATCGCGGGCTTCGTAGCTCTGTGTGAGCTGTTCTTGGGCATTGAGCCCCATTTTGCGCTGTGGAAGAGGCTGTTTTGCCTCGTACCCCGCTCTCACGGGGGGTCGATATATCAAGTGGGCGGAGCCGAAATATGGCGCATCGCCGGGACCGGATACCTGTCCGGGACCCCGAAGAAGGCGTCCGAAGATTGGCCTTCGGAGTGGTTTTATATGGAGGACGCTCCGCTACCGGATCCAGTCCGGATCGGCCTTCTGGAGTTCAGCAACGCTCCCCTGAAGAAACGCCTAAGTTGGCGCCCACGGAGCCCTCGACGAGAAGATGATAGCAGCGTCCATTACTTGATGGGCCGGATACGGCTGCTAGCCCATTCCGGATTAACCATGATCGGAGTCATGGCCACATGCATTATGCGTGGGGTGCAGCCACTCCAATATAGGGGCCACCCCATGTGGGACTTCAACGGAGATGACGACGCCACCCATCACGGCCGCAAGGGACCTGGCTCGGCTGACGATCTGGTGAAGATCCTGTCCGGCTTGTATAAGGGGGAGAAGGAGGACTTCCTCCGCATGAATCCTCTGAACGGATTTTCCATGAACAACCCTCGGAGCTGGGTAAGTGGTCGCATGCATATCTGAACCGCGCCTTTAAAGGCAATTATCTTATTGTATGATTTTGACACAGGAACTGCGTCGGGATGTGGAGGGCATAAAAAGCCCAGCCCCACAACCCGAAGACCCAGAAAGGCCTCTCGATCCGGCCTCCGAAGAGGATCCGGACTTAGCAGTGGAACTGATCGACGGGGTGTACCACCAGCTCAGCATAGATAATGCTCTAGTCGCCATTATGGCTGACTACCCTGGTTTGTGTCCGGCTTCCCCGATGAGTACGACCGAAGTCCTGTCGCCGTTACTTCTTTAATGCTTAGTTCTGACCACCGTGCTCCAATGGTGTTTGGCAGGAAGCGCCTTTACGGCAGGAAGTCGAGCCCGCGGCGACCGGCCAACAAGGGTCAGTCCGGCCCAGCAGGCGGAAGAGGAGTGCAACGCGAACTGAAATGTCGCCGCAATGGTACGGAGCACAACTATTTTTTAAGGGAAGGATTCCCAGGAGGTATATTAATGCTCATAACCTTTCCAGAAAGAGCACTCGCCGTACAGTGTCCGGAGAGGTTGCCAATCAAGCCTCCGCCAGCCATACTCCAACGCACGGCCCGGAAGGGGAGGCGAATACAAGGCATGAGTCGGACGCTCCTCCAACGGAGGATGTCGACAGGCTGTCCGCCACCCGGTCTGAGGTGGAGAGCACCATGAATCATAGGCGTCGCCGGACAGTTCTTCGTGACGTGTGTTTCTCCCCGGAGGCGTTAAATGCCTTTGATGCGGGAAACACGCACCTCCGTGCCGCTCAAGATGGGTTGACCAGAGCCACGGAGCAGTATGTGAAAGACATACGTGTAAGTAATTTTAATAGTTATATATGCCAGTAGCCCCCGAGACTTAAAATGGTTAAAATAACTGACTTAAGGATCAATTTTTACGCAGGATCTTACGGAGAAGAATACCCATCTGTCCCAGGAGCTCCAAGAGTGCAAGGCCCAACTTGAGGCCGCACTGGCCGCCACAGGGGGAGCCACAGAGACCCCCGCTGGTAAGACGTACTTTGAAAAGATAATTAATTAACAAAGTGCGGTGTGAATCTGACAATAATATTGCAGAGGGCGCCGGACTAGATCCGGACAAGCAACAACTACTTCGTCAGCTAAAGGCTGGCGAGAGGGTGCTTATGAAGGTGCAGCAGGAGAGAAACAAGCTCCAAGATGCCCACACCCAGCTAGGAGAAGAGCTGAAAGGTGTTCGGGCCCAGCTGTCTGGCTCCTTGAAGGAGAATCAGCGACTTCGTCACGGCATTTATAGTAAGTGCTTGAGCAAATTCCTTTGAAAAGAAGAATTCGGCGAGGAAGTCGTTTGACAGAAATATGTCTTTAGGTGTGCTCACAGGTCGCCCTGCGGAGGAAATGCCTGCGTCAACAGGTGACCAACTTCCCGAGCTGGCGCAATTGTTCGAACGTGTTCGGCAGGCGATGAGTGGCGTCGTTCAGGCTTTATGGCCATCCGTCTCCCTATCCGAGGGCCTTGGTGAGCTTGCTGAGAAGCTCCAGGAAGCACGGCGACGCCTCCGTTTGTGGAAGATATCGGCCTGCCATCAGGGCGCCAGGGAGGCCTGGGCCATGGTGAAGACGCGCTACCCGAAGGCTGACCCAAACCACATGGCCGAGGTCGGACCTGCGGGGCCTGATGGGAAGGAGATCCCTGTGAGCTTGATGTATGGCCAAGTAGAACTGGCCGCGAAATATTCCCAACAGGACTGTAAATTAGACAGCCTGTTAGATGGGATTGAGGAGGAGTACAATCAGTCGGTTTGACTATTGAATTTGAAATGACATGTAAGATGCCTTCTAGCCGGATTGTAGATCGTTTGTCTTTGCGGACCGTTTCGCTTCAACCTCGGGACCCAACAGTCCGGAGTGTGTCCGAATACCCCTACGGTTATAAAAGAACCGGGGCATGCATGGAGACAAGGCGTCGGGGTCATAATTGCTTTATCAGACAAGTGCCCAACTAGTTATGTTATATTACATGGTTAGTAAGAAACATCTTCCAGGGAGAATAGTTTCGTTAAGGGTTCCTTTCCCTGGGAGGCATGCCCTAAGGTGCAATGCCGGACTGCGAAAATAGCAGAAAAAGCATCTGGGGGCTTATAAATAAGTAAGTAATAAATCATCTTTCAAATCACCGACCGAATATTCTCTTAAGAACGCTAGCTTTCGGCTTCACCCAGTCTGAGGTACACATCCGGCTGACCCAGCAGTAACAATCGCAGAGGTGCTCCCTTTACCTCCTAGCTGAACAATCGGGAACGTAGGGGTAAGCACAGGAGCCAGGCAACCCAGCTTGGCCAAAACTTAAGTCATATCGATGCATATAATGGTGAATAAAAGGTACATGCGGAAGTATGACACATGCATTGGGCGTGAAGCCCATATTAATAAGCTTCTGGTAAAGAAGCCCCCAGGTATAATGAGTGCTAGGAGCACATCAAGTGTGTGCGGACAAAGCGCAAATCAGCCTATAAAAGGTAATGAAAAAAAAGTGGGAAGAAGGAGGGGGACAAGAGACAGTAAAAAATATAAAAAGGTGGACGGGGGAGTGAGACGAACTCTGAGTCCGGTGTTTAGGCGTAGAATCTTCGGAGACGGGCTGCGTTCCATGGGTTCGGCTCAAGTCGGTTGTGAGATGCTTTACGTAGACGGTATGCTCCGCCGGTCAGGACTTGGTCGATGATGAAGGGACCTTCCCACTTGGGATTAATTTGTCCTTTTTCTTGTCCGGCAGGCGTAGAATGAGTTCGCCGACATTGTAAGTTTTGGCCCGCACTTCTCTGCTTTGATATCTTCGAGCCTGTTGCTGATAGAATGCGGAATGAGCCTTTGCCACGTCCCGCTCCTCCTCTAAGGCGTCCAAACTGTCCTGCCGATCCAACTCGGCTTCTCTTTCTTTGTACATGCGCACACGAGGTGAGTCATGAATTATATCGCAAGGCAGAACTGCCTCTGCGCCGTACACCATGAAAAATGGTGTGAATCCAGTAGTTCGGTTTGGCGTGGTCCGCAGCCCCCAGAGTACGGAGTAGAGCTCCTCTACCCAGTGCGTGTTAGATTCCCTGAGGGACCGCACTAGTCTGGGTTTGATGCCGCTCATGATTAGACCATTTGCTCGCTCGACTTGACCATTAGTTTGGGGGTGATAGACTAAAGTGTAATCGAGCTTGATGCCCATGTTTTTGCACCAGAGTTTAACCTCGTCGGCAGTGAAGTTCGTGCCGTTATCAGTGATGATGCTGTGGGGGACGCCAAAATGGTGTACTACCCCGGATCAGAAGTCTATCACCGGTCCGGATTCTGCTGTTTTAACTGGCTTGGCCTCAATCCATTTGGTGAATTTGTCCACCATGACCAATAAGTATTTGTGCTTGTGGGTTCCCCCTTTAAGGGGTCCAACCATGTCAAGCCCCCAGACCGCGAACGGCCAGGTAATGGGTATAGTTTTGAGGGCGGTGGGTGGCATGTGGCTCTGATTAGCAAAGAGCTGGCAACCGACGCATCGTTGGACTAAGTCCTGAGCATCCGCCCGGGCTGTTGGCCAATAGAATCCTGTACGGAAGGCCTTGCCTACGAGTGCCCGGGCTGCAGCGTGGTGCCCGCCGAGTCCGGCGTGAATTTCCGCCAGGAGATTCCGCCCCTCCTCTTCGGAGATACACCTTTGAAGGACTCCGGTTGTGGTTTTTTTATAAAGTTCTCCCTCATGGACCTTGTAGGCTTTAGATCGCCGAAGTATGCAGCGGGCCTCATTTTGGTCTTCGGGAAGTTCCTGCCGAATTAAGTAGGCTAGGAATGGTTCTGTCCACAGGGCAATTACTGCCATTATTTCATGAGCTGAAGGTGTTATTTCATCGGCTGAGCCGCCAATTGTGTCAGAATGGTCTGAGTTCGGTGATGCAGCTGGCTCCAGATTGTGATTTCCGGACTCCTCTTCCCATAACACGGATGGCTTGAAGAGCCGTTCCAGGAAGATGTTTGGAGGGACGGCGTCTCGTTTCGCGCCGATGCGTGCTAACACATCTGCTGCCTGGTTATTATCCCGAGCTACATGGTGGAATTTGAGTCCTTCGAACCGAGCGGACATTTTTAGGACGGCGTTGCGGTAGGCTGCCATTTTTGGATCTTTGGCATCAAAGTCTCCATTTACTTGGGATATTGCGAGGTTTGAATCCCCGTGCACCTCTAGGCGTTGAATGCCCATGGAGATTGCCATCCGGAGGCCATGTAGAAGGGCCTCGTATTCGGCTGCGTTATTGGAGTCCATGTACATTATTTGAAGTACGTATTGGTTTGTGTCTCTAGTTGGGGACGTCAGGACGATGCCATCCCCCAAGCCAGCCAACATTTTGGATCCGTCGAAATGCATGATCCAATTGGAGTATGCGCCGTACTCTTTAGGGAGTTCGGCTTCGGTTCATTCGGCGACGAAGTCAGCTAGAACCTACGATTTTATAGCTCGCCGTGGTTTATAGGTTATGTCAAATGGTAAGAGCTCAATAGCCTATTTTGCAATCCTGCCCGTTGCGTCGCGATTGTTTATAATATCATTGAGAGGTACTTCGGAGGCCACCGTTATGGAACACTCTTGAAAGTAGTGTCGCAGCTTCCGGGATGCCATGAACACCGCATATGCTATCTTTTGATAATGTGGGTACCGGGACTTGCATGGAGTTAGAATAGTGGATACGTAGTACACTGGTTTTTGAAGAGGGAATCTGTGCCCTTTTGTCTCTCGCTCGACTACGATTACCGCGCTGACAACTTGATGTGTTGCTGCGATATATAATAACATAGGTTCGCCCAGGTTGGGCGCGGCTAGGACCGGATTTGTTGCCAATATGGCCTTTATTTCTCCGAGTCCGGCTGTGGCAGCATCCGTCCATTCGAAATGTTCGGTGCGCCGGAGGAGGCGGTAGAGGGGCAGAGCCTTTTCTCCCAAACGGGAGATGAAGCGGCTTAAGGCCGCTATGCATCCGGTTAGTTTTTGTATTTGCTTGAGGTCTTTTGGAATATCCAATTGTGACAGAGCTCGGATTTTGGCCGGGTTTGCTTCAATTCCTCTACCGGATACGATGAAGCCCAAAAGCTTTTCGGCTGGTACACCGAAGACGCATTTTTCCGGGTTGAGCTTAATGTCATATGCTCGAAGGTTGTCGAATGTCACCCTCAAGTCTTCTACCAGAGTTGCGACGTGTTTGGTCTTGACGACCACATCGTCTACGTATGCCTCTACTGTTTTGCCTATCTGGGTAGCCAGACATGTTTGAATCATGCGCTGATATGTTGCGCCGGCGTTTTTGAGTCCGAAGGGCATTGTGTTGAAGCAGAATGGCCCATATGGAGTAATGAATGCCGTTGCGGCCTGGTCTTTCTCCGCCATCTTGATTTGATGGTATCCGGAGTATGCGTCGAGGAAGCACAATGAATCGTGCCCTGCGGTAGCATCGATGATTTGGTCGATGCGAGGGAGGGGGAAAGGGTCCTTTGGACAGGCCTTGTTAAGGTCTTTAAAATCGATGCAGATGCGCCAGGATTTGTCCTTTTTTGGTACCATTACAAGATTGGCTAGCCAGTCCGGATGTTTTATATCTCTGATGAATCCAGCTTCTAAGAGTTTGGCTAGCTCTTCTCCCATTGCCTGTCTTTTGGGTTCGGAAAATCGCCGAAGAGCTTGTTTGACCGGCTTGAATCCTTTTAGGATGTTTAGGCTGTGCTTTGCCAGCCTGCGTGGGATTCCTGGCATGTCTGAAGGGTGCCAGGCAAAAATGTCCCAATTTCCCGAAGGAATTCTCGTAGTGCGGCTTCGACATTAGGACTTAATTGTGCCCCAATGGAGGCCGTCTTTGTGGGGTCCGTTGGATGGACCTGAAATTTGACTATTTCGTCTGCTGGTTTAAAAGAGGTGGACTTGGACCTCTTATCGAGTATCACATCGTCCCTATCCACCATGGAGCGCAGCGTAGTTAGTTCCTCTGCCGCTAGGGCTTCGGACAATGCCTCTAGGGCCAGTGCGGCTGTCTTATTTTCAGCGCGGAGTGTTGTGTCTGGATCGCTGGCAAGGGTGATTATCCCATTGGGTCCGGGCATTTTGAGCTTCATGTACCCGTAGTGGTGTATAGCTTGGAAGATTGTGAATGCCTCTCGCCCTAACAAAGCGTGATATCCGCTGCCGAATGGGGCCACTTGGAACGTGACCTCCTCGGACCTGTAATTGTCTGGTGAGCCGAACACTACATCTAGTGTGATTTTTCCTGTGCAGCGTACTTCTCGACTAGGGATTATCCCTCTGAAGGTTGTGCTGCTTCGCTCGATGCGGCTCCAGTCAATATCCATTTTTTGAAGGGTTTCCTCGTAGATGAGGTTTAATCCGCTGCCGCCATCCATGAGTACCTTGCTAAGGCGAAAGCCGTCCACTAGCGTACTGAGGACCAATGCGGCTGGTGCTCTAGCTGTTCGGAATTTAGGTTCGTCGCTGGCGTTGAAGGTGATAGCCGTGTTACTCCATGGATTTGCTGTTGCTACTTGGTAGACTTCGGCGAGGCCGCGGATTGTTCATTTTCGCATGTTATTTGATGCGAAAGTCTCGAAGACTGTTAATACCGTACCAGTACTGCTGGGCTGTTTGCCCGGGGCTAAAAAGCCTTCGCCACTTTTGGCCACCTGCCGTTGTATCCAACATGCTCGAAGGCTGTGTGTTGGAGTGGCGCCCTCCGTACTGTGGATTTTGCAGGGTCCATTGAGCCAGCCCTCCAGTACGGTTCCATGCCCTTTAGGGGGTCTTTGCCTTTTGGTTTTTAACCCAAGTGCTTGAGTATGGCGCACCCTTTTACTTCGGACTAGGGTTGTGGTCAAGGCTAGACTGTCCCAAAACCTGGTTTCGGTGTTCCTGGCATTCTCTACCGCACAGTATTTTTGTACGATAGTCGCTAGGTCGATGAAGCGTGTAACTTCGCGACGACTTATGGCGTTCATGATTCCCTTGTCCATGCAATTGTTGCAGAAAATTGAAATCGCGCTTTCTTCGCAGCAGTCCTTTATCCTGTTCATAACCAGGAGGAATCTGGCCCAGTAATGATGTACTGTTTCATCGGGCTCTTGCCGTATTCAAGATAGATCGCTTATGTTAGGGTGGGCAGGTGGAATCAAGTTCGGAACCCCGCCCAATCTGAGGCTCAAAGGCCAAGAAGTTTCCGGATTTGGAAGCTTGACTTGCTGGATGCTTTCCAATGAATCTAGTCCGATGCCTGACTCTAAGTTCAGTATTTGATTAGCATCCGTCCCTTCGCAGGAATCCGGCTTGGAGGGATCGGGAATCCGGACATAGTTGGTTTTCAACGTAGAAGAAGGGTTGCCGCATTGTTCCTCTACCACGACAACGTGGTGGGTGGCCTGAGGAGAGTTAATCTCTCTCAGATCGGGTTTAAGCCCAATCTGATCGTAGTCTGTGGTGACTCCTAGGGCGGCGATGCGATCCAAGAGCTCGTTTACAGAGGAGAGCTCAATCGGATCTAACTGCTCGGCGAATTCCGGGCTGACGTGAAGATCGCTTTTGATGACCTGAGAGGTCATTGTTGGAGCGGTGACCGAACAGGAGGTCATAAGAAAACCACCTAGCCGGACAGTTTGGCCGGCGGCCAAAGCTCTCTTGACGATGGTACCGTCTTTAAAGACAGGAGAAGGCATCCTTCCTGATCGCGACGACACAGAGGAACTCTCAATGAAAGCACCAATGTCGGTGTCAAAACCGGCGGATCTCGGGTAGGGGGTCCCGAACTGTGCGTCTAGGCGGATGGTAACAGGAGACGAGGGACACGATGTTTTTACCCAGGTTCGGGCCCTCTTGATGGAGGTAAAACCCTACGTCCTGCTTGATTAATATTGATGATGTGGGTTACAAGAGTAGATCTACCACGAGATCAAGGAGGCTAAACCCTAGAAGCTAGCCTATGGTATGATTGTTGTCCGTCCTACGGACTAAAGCCATCCGGTTTATATAGACACCGGAGAGGGCTAGGGTTACACAGAGTCAGTTACAATGGTAGGAGATCTACATATCCATATCGCCTAGCTTGCCTTCCACGCCAAGGAAAGTCCCATCCGGACACGGGACGAAGTCTTCAATCTTGTATCTTCATAGTCTTGGAGTCCGGCCGATGATGATAGTTCGGCTATCCGGACACCCCCTAGTCCGGAACTCCCTCATGATGCTTATCATGTTTCTGATGAAGGGCCACAAGAAGTTCTCGGTCATTGAGAACGCGAGAACGCTTCCGAGGCCTTTGCGCAATGGTGCTTTCAGTGGCTTCAGTAGGTGCTCGATGAGGCAGACGAGTATTTCCAGCCAATGGATAGATTCGTGTTGCTGCTTGAACACCTTCAATGGGTTGAGTGAAGCTTTGGTGCTCGACATTCTGAAGACAAAGAGGCTTCTTGGCAGGTTCAGGGTATATAGCTTCAACTGACATATCAACCTCAGGTAGAAAAATCACATGATTGTGAGCAGAAGGTTGATAGTTGACAGATGAGTGTCGCTTGATGAGGCGCATGACCCATGGAGCATAAAACTTCAGACCAAACAGATCAGATCCAGATGCAGCCAGTTGCCTGATGAAGAAATCTTGCGCATTGAAGCTGATGCCATTGAGAATGTAGAAGACCAAAGTCTTCATAGCTCCTTCAAGCTTTGCCGCTGATGAATGTTCTTTGATAGGCCATAGAGTTCGCCTGATGATGTGATATATGGTGCGTGGCAGATACTCAAGGTCTTCAACAAAGAACTCTGTTGGATATTCAACATCGCGTGGCAAAGGCTTCATCATGCTCAACATCTGACTCATATTGGGTTCAGGCTTATGAAATATGCTTTCCAGAGCATTGCGGTGATTTTGACAACCAGGTTCATAGAGTTCTCCAGGAGTGGATAGGCCTGTAAGCTCAATGATATCGAGAGCTTTGGCTTCATGATGAACATTTCCTGTCATCCACTCGAGAACCCATGTCTTGATATCTCTGTTGTAGCCGCGAATGTGTAGAGTAGCATAGAATTGAAGCAATAGCTCTTCATTCCAGTGTTCTTTATCTGTGACAAAACTGAGCAGCCCAGCATCACGAAAGCAGTCAAGTGCTTCTTCTAAGCAGGGCAGTCCAGTAATGGCTTCAGTGTCGAGACGCATATGAGGGAAAATGCGCCCTTGATCATACAGAACACAGGAGTAATAGCTTCGCTGCTGATGACTCCAGAACCGATCTGATGATATTCTTGGCTTCGTGTAGGGGTTCTTCGAGCTGTCAAAAAATGTGTTGTGGCTCTTAAAGCCATTTGCATTGAAAGACCCGACAGAGGTGGCAGTACCAGGAAACCTTGGCAGTCTTGGCTTGGGCTTCTGGACCTGAGGCCTATGCTGAACGTGATAGTCAAATTGAGGACCAGAGACATTAGGCGGAGGGACCAGAACGGGCCATCTTACTGTGATTAGCTCGCCATGGTTGTATGCTTGCTCGATTGTATAGGGCCGTGGTGGCAGAACAGGAGCAGTGGCAGCAACTGAGGCTTCAGGCTGCACAACAGGTGCTTCAGGAGCAGTGGCCTCATTAGTTTCAGGTGCAGTGGCCTCATTAGCTTCAGGCACACGGGTTGGTTCAAGCTCCACATTAGCTTCAACCATGACAACGTCATTGGCTTCACTTGCGTTGGTTGTGACAGCTTCAGGATTTTCAACCTCCACTTGAGGAGCTGGAGGGTCAGGCACAGACACGTTCACTTCATGAACTGTTTCTTCAGGCATGGGGAGAGTTTGGACACGTTCTTCTTGACATTCCTCATCGGCTGATGCAGCCGGATTGTCTTCAGCAGCTTGTGCTTCAGACATAGAGACATTCACAGTTGGAGTGGCTTCAAAGAACACTTGACGTGCAACAGGTTGACGGTGCACTTCTCCTTCTGGAACGCTCGGAAGAGGAACTTGAGGCCTTGGTCCTTTGCGAAGCCTTTGTAGTACAGGCAACGCCTTTGGAGATGGAGTGGGCAGGTCCTCATCCTCTTCAATTTGTATGGATGGTGTGGTTTATTGTTGTTGGGGAGTTCTGGGGGAGTCTTGTTGCTGTGGGTGATCAGCCCACGATGCATTCTGAGCAATTGGCGTCAGAGGACAACCAATGCTGATGTTTTCGATGTTCGTACGAACAGGCGATGGTACCACATTATATACGATCTGAGGAAGAACTTCATCATCTTTAACATTGTCATCATGACCAATGTCTTCAGCAGCGGTGGGTTCAGCTGCTGGTATATCTTCAGCTTCAGGAGCCTTTGTGGAAGCAGGCTCATGAACAGTCATGCGAAGTTCTTGGGATGCAGATGCAGGACGAACCACTGAGATGGGTTCAACAACAAGGGGCTCTGTGGGAGCAGCCCGTCTCTTCTTGGTCTTACGCTTCTTCTTGGAGGGAGCGGCATCAGAGGCTTCGATGTTCTTCCTCTTTCTGGCTTCAGCCTCGGCAGCCCGCGTCTTCTTCTGTTTAGAAGCGGTTGTGGTGACCTTTGGCTTCGAGCCAGTCATGCTACTTGGGAAGATAATGCGAGGGGCTTCTTGGCTTGAGGGTGCAGGCTGGTCAGCAGGAAGCTTCTTCTTTTTCTTTGCAGCCATCCTGGGGTCAATGCCAGGACGGCCAAGTGACTTTCGCTTCTCAGCCTCATTGTAGGCAAGCACACACTTATCAGCCAGATTCTTCATACGCTCGCAAGAGCCTTGAGCTTCTTGGCGCTTCTTCAGAAAAGCTTCTTTAAGCTCATGCAGCATGACTTTGAAGTTTCGGACGTCTTGAACACTTAGCTTGGCCACATGCTTCTTGAATTGAGCCTTCTCATAATCAATCTTGTTCTTGAGCTCAACGATTCGCTGAGCGAGAGCAAGCTCAGAAGCAATGGCACCATTGAAGGCGACATTGAGGCCAATGGGAAGCTGTAGATCTTCAAAGCTGACATTGGGGGTGTCGAACCACTCATCAATGAAATTGTGGATGATGGCCACATCAAAGAGAGGAAAGTTGTTGAAGATTTCTGCTTCTTCCTTGCTCTTTATCAGCTGCTCAAGAGCATCATCAGCAAGATCTTCATCACTTGACAGATCAATGGGTTCTTCACGCAGAATGGCGGCAGGAGTCAAGGCTTGATCAGTATGCCTGACAAGTTGCTTTTTCTTCTTCGTCTTCTTGGAGATACGGGATTGATCTTCAGACTGCACACTGGCTTCAGGAGGTGCAGTGGCCAGAGGCTTCGTGCGTAAAGCTTTTGGAGGTGCTGATTTAGAAGCCTTTAGCTTCTTTTGCTTCTGTGGCTTCGAAGGAGGAGCTGGGGCTTCATCAGTGTCAGCATCATTATTAGAATGATCTACCTTGGCACCTTGGACCAAGATGTAAGTGATGAGGCCATCAAGGTTTGCAAAGGGGCCAATTCTGTTTTCTCCAGCTTCACGTGTGCCATCATCACGGGGAGCAGAGGGACCAGGATTGAAGTCTAATCCCCATGACTTCTTGTTTTCCTTTGCTGAAGCCTTAGCAAACTGGAAGTTGCGCTTGAAGAGATTGTCGTCATGACACCAGAGCAATGATGATGGGTCGGCTTCTTCAGGCTGTGGCCCACGGACCATGCAAGGATAGAATTCTTGCGCAATGGCTTCAGCTTTGTTCTTGGGGGTAAGGCCTCGATAGAGAATATCACCCCAAGGGCTCTTGATAGCATTTTTCTCTACGTACTCCTGGGTGATGAACTTGTACTTGTACCACTGTTCAGCCCAATAGCGTCGAATCCATTGGATTCGAGTCTTGCGCTGATTGTAATCTTCTTCAGGATCTGTTTTATACATTTCTGCCAGATCATCAGGCAGATCCTTTGAAGTTCCCCCACGACGCTGTCTGCCACCCTTCCTGATAGATTTCTCCGTAGCCATGAACTTCAAATTGAACGGTTTCAATATGTTCAAAGGCTTCAAAGGCTTTCGCTTGCTGGTCAGACAGGAACTGGCTTCAGGAGAATTGATATGATGCTGTAAGTATTCTGCAAACGAATGCAGACTATGAGAACCAAGGGATTCTCCCACGGACATGTACCTGTGACAACATTAGAGATGCGAGGGAAGGGGAAGAGGTCATATGCATTCTCAGAAGATTTTGAAGATAAATCAGTTTGAGGACATTGACCTCATGATGCGAAGACATTCACTTATATGTGGTGAGTTGGTTCTAGATTTGTACCAATCCGTGAATAAGTACAAGTGAGGAATCAAACTAGATAGGAAATCTAAGTGAACAGACTAGGCATTATGAGATGCAGACAGAATAGATCTAACATTGAGTAGGTAGAAACCACTTTCGGTAAGTAGGATGAATCTATGAAGATCAAAAAGTTGGTAAAAATAGAGTTATAAGTACCGCACGACGAACTGCTAGATGGGAAGAATGAGAGACCGAGCAGTTCAGCCCACTGTGCCCTAACTTGGCGACGGAGGACACCTACGGCGACGGCGGAGAGGCCAATGTCCGCGGCCGGCGTGAGGACGGCGTCGGAGAAGTCGCGGCAGCTAAGCGCTTCGTCGCCGGCGTCGTCGCGAGCTAGCGGTGGCACTAGGGTTTTGATGGAGGTGGAGAGGTGGAAGAAGGATTTCTTTACCGCAGGGGACAAGTATTTATAAGTAGGTGAGAGACACAGCGCAATTACGCTGGTGCCCCTGGCGGTTCACATCTGAGGGGTACGTGGCAAGCATGCAACATACTTAGAATTGTCCCACGTTCCCACGCGCGCCAGGCATGTCGGAGAGTTGTTCCGGCTTCACCGGATTTCAACAATAAAGATAAGTCATTTAAAAAAGATTTAATGTTTGTCTCTTTGCCTTTTGCTGACTAGGACGCAGAGAAGACATTCGACAGTTTCAATAGAATGCATATGATTTGGACAGATAGAGTTTGAGATAGGAAGCGTAGAGAGGTTAGGGTCCGATCACATTCACTTAGTTCAAAAGATCCAATCTTGAAGACATAGCTATAAGTGAATGCTGTAGAGGACAGAACACTAGT